>NW_013666242.1:110696-118230 GCF_000517525.1 Limulus polyphemus
TTTGTGACCAGAGCAACTAAACTGATATACCATTGTGACCAGAATGTCTGGGTTGGTAAATCTTTGTGACCAGAGCAACTAAACTGATATACCATTGTGACCAGAATGTCTGGGTTGGTAAATCTTTGTGACCAGAGCAACTAGACTGATATATCATTGTGACCAGAATGTCTGGGTTGGTAAATCTTTGTGACCAGAGCAACTAGACTGATACATCTTTGTGACTAGAGTGACCAAACTGATAAATGTTTATCTTTCTAAAGACACAAAGTGTTTTACTCTATAACGTTCTTCTTCTACAAAGTGTTTAATCTATAACATTCTTCTTCACAAAGTGTTTTACTCTATAACATTCTTCTTCTACAAAGTGTTTTACTCTATAACAGTTTTCTTCAACAAAGTGTTTTACTCTATAACTTTCTTCCTCTACAAAATGTTTTACTCTATAACATTCTTCTTCACAAAGTGTTTTACTCTATAACGTTCTTTTCTACAAAGTGTTACTCTATAACATTATGCTTCACAAAGTGTTTTACTCTATAACATTCTTCTTCACAAAGTGTTTTACTCTATAACGTTCTTCTTTTACTACAAAGTGTTTCACTCTATAATGTTCTTCTTCTACAAAGTGTTGCACTCTATAACGTTCTGATACGAGAAACATTTATGTCACACACATATCGTTGTTTCTCTCGCTATCATATCTCTACTCTTTCTACAGATATATCTTAGAAATAAACCAACCCATCTTCAAGCAGTACCATCTGTTATGTCGCTGGAATGCTGACTGATTGCTACACTATATGACCCTTGTGAGAAGGGGCGGATTGGACGCCCAAAACGGCCCGGGCAAACACCTAAAATCAGCCCATTTGGCCGCGTTACAAATTTATTTTTAATAACATAGTACACAAGGTCACAAATACTTAAGTTATATAAACGTATAATTATATATAGAAATATACATTCAATAATTATGAATACATAAAACAGAGTTGAAACTTATAGTTATGACATTATTAAATTTATTTGTATACATATACAAATAACAATAAAAAACACACTGAAAGCAGTGATGATAGGCTAGTAAGCTGCAAAGTTAAGCTGTTTAAATATATATTCAATAAAACAGGGGAAATATACATGTACTTATGGGAAAAAAATTAACAAACAACCAAACCATTATTATGTGATAAGGGAATAATACAAATCAGGTTGGTCAGTACTGCAGACTAGCATTGGAATTAAACAGGCCAATCAGGTTATCAAGCTATATCAGCCTACCGTAGTACCGGCCAAGGCGGCACTGCGGCCTACAGACTCACCGGCCCATCGGCATTTTGCCCGATGTCCCGGCGGCCCAATTCGCCCCCGCTTAAGAGACAATATAGATCAACACGTCCCATGCCAGATTAAAAACTGGCATAACCTAGACCTGACGCTGTATGTTTGTCGAAAATCAGAAAGGAATGCACCCTTTGTCCTTCTTAAAAATAAGCCGCATGCCGCTTCTCAGTTGGTCAGCATTTAAGAGTTTATGTATGCTAAACATCCGCTAATTTGGTATTCCCACAAGATAATCTTCCGATGGTTGATACAATAGTATTCTAAGTTTCTCGTTATCTTAACACAAAATGTTCTCTGAGACACTAGTATAAACCAAAACACTCAAAGTGGTCTGTATTACGATAGTGTTAATGAATTAATAGCTTATGTTTCTCGATACCTTAAAAAATGTTCTGTGAGACACTACTGTAAACAATAAAAACAACACTGTAGCATGATCTGTAATACGATTTTATTAATTAATTATTGGAATCTTTAATGCATCATTAAAACAATAAATGTATTGTGATTCAGTTATACGTTATTATGAAACAAAATAATATCTAATTATCTTCTGATATGTAGATTTAACAATATGCTAGAACTTTTAACCATATTAAGGTTTCTGTTTGTTTTGCCCTCAATTGACTCGGCGGTACGCTCGAGAGCTTATAACGTTAGAATTTTTGTTCGATCCCCGCGCTGACTTTAAACAAAAAATCTCATTATGCATCTTTACGGTTAAACAAGTATAATTCACATTCAACAAAGATTATTTTCAACCTGTTGCTAAAATTAAATAATTAAGCCTTATAAACCGTGACTGAAAACAAATAACGCCTTTTGATCTGTTAAGTTTCTATATACAGAATTGTTTCTTAAGATATCTGATATGTTAGTATAAAGCAAATCAAAGGCTTATGTTCCTTGAGCTCCCCAGTGGCACAGCGGTATGTCTGCGGACTTATACAGCTGGCGCACAAAAATATAGCTAATAAAGAGGGGGAAAAAGGGTCTCATAGAATATATTAATTTATTCTAATCCTGCCTAAAAGAATTTCAAGTGCAGCGGCTATTGAGGATTTCCTCTTATTTGACAGATTTTCTTAAAGCTGTTTTTCGATATCTTTGTATCCTTTAGTCCATTTGCATCATATACCTTAACATGCGACTCTCCTTTTATTCCAAAATTGTTACATAATTGAAGTCAGTAACATTCCTTTGTTTCTTACTAACCATTGTGAAGTCGTTCAATGTTTTTATATTAATTACTTTGACTTTCCAACATAGAAAGAGTTCCCTGACTTCTATGTAGACAGCAGCAGAACAGAAACTGAAACCTAGGATTTGTTTGTTTGTTCGCAAAGTTACACAATGAGCTATCTATACTCTGCCCACCCGATTTTTTTACTGTAAAACGCCCTCAAACCTCACTATTGAGTCACGGGGGGGGGGGGGGACGAAACATAGGGTAAAGTCTAGTTAATAATTACTGTCTTGTTACAAAATAAAATGTTACTAACTAATAATTACCACAATGGTGATCGTATATAGACTAGTAACCATGACAGCGGTTTAAAATCTTCTATTCATTTATAAACAGTTTCCACTGACGTTGCAATCCCCTGAAAATCTATATTTATATCTTGAGTTTTATTCTAATTCATTGTTGAAATTCTTTTAAATTAGTTTTCTCATTATATAATTTTGTTTTTCAGATTACTTATACTGGGCTCAGAGATGACGTTTTAAACTTTCCTAATTGATTTCCGTCAGAACAGCTGCCATCTTGACTTTTAAGATACTGTCGACAAACACACATACATCTAATGACAACAGCGTATTAAGTCCAGATTTACTTAACAGGTTACACATGATCAAAATTAAAGTTCTCAGAGACTAAGAAAGAAAAAAGAACGAGTTTTCCACAATGCTACAGTATCGTCACATCAAATGTCACATGATAATCAGTTCCTGTCTAGTAGGAAAGTCATTATCAAATCTTTTCTTTTTCGACAGTAACAAATCAAGAATAGGAATAGAAAGAGAATACATCTTTCGCTATGAAAATGGCAGCTGCCAGGATTAACCGAAAAGAAGATTAGGTAAGCTTGTGAAGAGACATCAGATTTTGTCCTAATAAGCGGAATCCTTCCACAATTAACAAGATTCGATTTTCTTCAACAGTACCATGTAAAAGACATTACAAAAACCGTGATTTAGCAGCCGACAACCAGATGTAAAGTTATATTTTTCAGGTTAACACAGGAAAGTACGCTTTCATTGTGCTAAGTTCACAAAACAGGGGTGGGGCACTAAATGACTGGAAGCGTTTGTTATAGTTTGTTTGTGCCTTCGACAAAGCAAACTCCTGTACATGATGCAATGGTGTGGGGAACGTTTTGGGGCTGAAGATAAATCACATTACGTTTTTAAAAGTGCGATTAATATCTAGAAGTTTTTGTTTTGTTTGTTTGTAGTTAAGCACAAAGCTACACAATAGGTTACTTGTGCTCTGCCCACCGCAGGTATCAAAAACCTATTTTTGCGTTATTATAAGCCCACTGACTTACGCTGAGCCACGAGGGGCAATTGTTGTCGCTGTTGTCGACCATGTTCACCCTTCAGTACGGCTTTTACTTCCAGATGGGCAAATAGTCTTTCAGAATAATAAATATTATCATGGTAATTTTGTCCGGAATTCGTCATCTTCCTTAACCAGCAACATCACCTAGTATCAATTCTACTGATCATCTTTAGAATATACTTGAAATGAATTTGCCACGCTAATTTCTGGCATCAATTCTACTGATCATGTTTAAAATAGACTTGAGATGAATTTTTCCACGCTAATTTCTGGCATAAATTTTACTGATCATCTTTAAAATAGACTTGAGATGAATTTTTCCACGCTAAGTTCTGGCATCAATTTTACTGATCATCTTTAAAATATACTTGAGATGAATTTTTCCACGCTAAGTTCTGGCATCAATTTTACTGACCATCTTTAGAATAGACTTGACGTTTATGAACTACTGGCAATTAAGGTCCCCGGTTGGTCAGCAGTATGTTTCAGTTAGCTCACTATATAAATTTACCCTGAAATCAAACAATAACGACTAAGATTAGAAAATTGGTTTAACATTCAAATACAAATATATTTTCGATTTGTTTTAGTATTATCTCAATTTGGAAAATATAAATTTCAAATTTCACGCAGTGGGAAATATGTTATTTTGTACACTGGTTCGCCACTATATTAAAACCACACAAATTTTTACCGCAATAATGGCATGAAGTCGGGGTGGTGTAGAATTGAAAAGGTAATAGAAGGCGTTTTGTTCGATGTAGCCCATTCATCGAGGAATGCAGTCTTAGAGAAATGTGTTTGTTTCATTTTTTGTTATTGCAAAATCTGCCACTGTGTTGTATTTGATACTAAGATCGAATCCGGATATCCGGGGTTATAAGCCGTCAAACTTACAACTGAACCATCGGGAGAGAGAGGTGTTTAAATAAAATATATAAAAATTCATAGTATTCTAAAACCAAGTTCATTCAATAACACTAAAAGTGATGAGATAGTATTTATATTTTGTTTTCGTTTTTACAAATTCTAAGATGTAACACACACAATTTATCTGTTCTTCCAACTTTAGATCAATAAAGAATCCTTCAGAAACGTCATCAAAAGGTTTTCTTTCTACTAGTAAAAAACTTATATGCAACTCAGTACACAGTAAAAATATAAATTCGACAGTTTACTGAGTTGTTGAGGTTTTGAAAATATATCATCTTCAGTTTGCAGTAGCTTCACATAAAATGAAATAAAAAAGAGTTCGGATTAAAATAAAAAAATAAAGCCATTTTGTTTTCAACAGTATTCATATATATATATATGTATATTCAAACTGTTTTGACGAGATAAATATCAACAAAGTCACAGACTTTGGGGTTTTATGTTCAAACACGCAAGATACGCACGAAAACTTTAATTTCCTGCTTTTCGGCTTGAGAGTGTTCTTACAACTTCTAGGATTTTAAGGAGAGACTACAGTAAGATAACAGGATTCGATTTTTATACTTTCTAGAAAATTACATTTTTTTTCGTATTATTGTTCAATAAGAATATTTACTGTCAGTCACGAAGTTTGGCTTTGTAGATTAAACCTGTAGTTGTTGAATAAAAGGTAAAAAAAAGAGAAATAATTACATGTTTATTTATAAAATAGGAATATTTGAAAACATCTTCTTTAGAAGTTTTTACAACATATTGATCCTGTTCAGTTCTTACTTGACGAGAACGCCATAAATCTTTTCGATTTCGTTTAGAAGCACTGAAAAAGGCTACATGATTTACCATCTGATCTTGCATGTCTGTATAGCTTAAAATGTTTTATATGTTCTCCAACCATCTTGCATGTCTGTATAGCTTAAAATGTTTTATATGTTCTCCAACCATTTGTTTTCTTCAAAGGAAACTCTAATAACACAGACATTCATGGTTAATATTTTATAAGACCCCGGAGAGTTTAATAACTCCTAATGCCTGGGTCTAATAAAGACCATCAAGATGTCAATCAGCCTTTGAGGTTTCGTCTTTAATATTTTCTCTTTTCTTTGATTTTTTTTGTTTGAACTTTTCATAATGCTTGCTTTTTGTCTGGCCCCAATTTTTTGTTTAACATTGAAAACGTCTGCGGGGATAAAATGGTCAGAATTCAGGAAATTGAAAATGTATACAGTAGTGTAGTGCTGCGTTTGCCAAAGTAATTCAAAGAAGTAACAAATATATACAAATACAAGGAATGGCTTCTTTGAAATAACTGTAAATAATAAAAATTTAATACAACGTCAGCGTACAAAGTTTGTTTGAGGTATGCAAAAAATAATCAGTTTAGACAACAAGAGAAAACATTTTCTATCAAAAGAATTAAGTAGAAATAATCCAACCTAAATGACAGAGTTCTGCGTTTGTGAAGGAACTTTACAAAATACAATAAAACAACAATGTAGAACAACTAGCAAAGGGTTGTAAGTTGTAATAACTATATACAACGACAAGGTCAAAGAAGAACTATCAGAAGTAACAACTGAATAAGAATACATCTACCGAAGTTTTGCAAGAAGTAACAATTAAAGAAGGAAACACACAACGTCTATCGAAGAACTGTAAAAAAGTAACAATTGAAGGAGGACAACATACAACGTATATCGAAGGACTGTAAAAAGTAACAATTAAAGAAGGACAACACACAGCGTCTATCGAAGGACTGTAAAAAAGTAACAATTAAAGGAGGACAACATACAACGTATATTGAAGGACTGTAAAAAAGTAACAATTAAAGGAGGACAACATACAACGTATATTGAAGGACTGTAAAAAAGTAACAATTGAAGGAGGACAACATACAACGTATATCGAAGGACTGTAAAAAGTAACAATTAAAGAAGGACAACACACAACGTCTATCGAAGGACTGTAAAAAAGTAACAATTAAAGAAGGACAACACAAAGCGTCTATCGAAGGACTGTAAAAAAGTAACAATTAAAGGAGGACAACATACAACGTATATCGAAGGACTGTAAAAAAGTAACAATTAATAAGGACAAAATCATACGTTTACCGAAGGCTTACAATAAATTAAGATTAAATAAGGACGAAAAAGGTACAACGTATATTGAAAGACTGTGAAAAGTAATAAATAAATAAATAAGGACACGAGAAGTAATATCAAATAAGAACACGTATAACGTTTGTCAAAAGAGTGTGATTAGTAACAATGAAATAAGGACATCTATAACGTTTATCGAAGGACTGCGAGAAGTAAGAACAAAAAATAGAAATAAAGTACAGTGTTTATCTGGAAATTCTAGAAACAACAATTAAATAAAGGCATCCTACAACTCACGGTTATTGAAGGACTGTGAAAAGAAACAATTGATTAATGACACTATATAATTAATATAATTATATAATTAAATAAAGACATCCTACAACTTACGGTTAGTGAAGGACTGTGAAAAGAAACAATTAATTAATGACACTATATAATTAAATAAAGACATCCTACAACTTACGGTTATTGAAGGACTGTGAAAAGAAACAATTAATTAATGACACTATATAATTAATATAATTATATAATTAAATAAAGACATCCTACAACTTACGGTTTATTGAAGGACTGTGAAAAGAAACAATTA
>NW_013666242.1:119319-128498 GCF_000517525.1 Limulus polyphemus
ATTTATTTGCTTACTTATTTGTCAGATATGGTCCGGCATGGCCAGGTGGTTGACTCGCAATCAGGGTCGGGGGTTCGAGGCTCCTTCCCAACAAACATGCTCGCCCTTTCAGCCATGGAGGCGTTATAATGTGACGGTCAATCCCACTATTCGGTGGTAAAAGAGTAGCCCAAGAGTTGGCGGTGGATGGTGTTGATTAGCTACCTTCCCTCAAGTCTTCAATGCTAAGTTAGGTGTAATCAGGGACGGCTAGCGCAGATAGCCCTCGTGTAGCTTTGCGCGAAATTCAAAACAAACAAAACAAACAAACAAGCTTACTTATTTGTCAGATATAGTCCGGCATGGCCAGGTGGTTGACTCGCAATCTCAGGGTCGTGGATTCGAATCCCCTTCCCAACAAACATGCTCGCCCTTTCAGCCATGGGGGCGTTATAACGTGACGGTCAATCCCACTATTCGTTGGTAAAAGAGTAGCCCAAGAGTTGGCGGTGGATGGTGTTGACTAACTACCTTCCCTCAAGTCTTTCACTGCTAAATTAGGTGTAATCAGGGACGGCTAGCGCAGATAGCCCTCGTGTAGCTTTGCGCGAAATTCAAAGCAAACTAACAATTATCAGTTATATTTTTTCAGTTGTTAATTACTAAAGTGAGAACGGTATAAATCTATAATGACAGTTTGGTTCAACAACGAATTAAATTTGAAAATGAAAGCTGGAAAAAAAACAACAAGATGAATGATCTAACGATATGGTGTTTACTCGAAATCATTTTAGATGGTAGATAACGAATCGTTTAAAATAGTGGTTCTCAAATTTTTTCGTCCGCAGACCACTATTTACCACATCTCACCCTATTTCGCTTCACACTGCAAAAAAATAAACTCATCAGTGACTTGCATTTTGAACCACCTGGAGGACCCTCGCAGAGACCAATGGTTCGCAAACCACACTTTGAGAACCAATGACTTAGAATAGTGTACCCTCGTCTTCACTGGTGATAGTTTGAGCTTTACTAAATAAATGTGCTCAGCTTTCGTTTGTTGAAAAGATGAGATAGAGTTTTAATGCGACTTGAGAGAAGTTTGATTTGTTTCGTTTATTTTTACATTTCAATATGCAAGGAACTGGGAAAGTAAAGAAAAGGATCTAAGGTGAAAACTTTGCGAAATTAAGTAACTTGTTTGAGCGATTAGGCTTCTTTGAGTTAATGAGAATACGAACGCATGAAGTATAGTATTATAGTACTATATTTGTTGGGTTTATAGAGGTTCTTTGTAAGGAGAAAAGACAAATATGCAATTACATTTCCTCAATAGGACTCCGATTTTCACGTGATATCTAAGAATATTTCAGCTATCCATACACCACAGATTATTTGAAATTTGGCATTGTATTGTCAAATACCTGATTAAACGAACAGATAGAAAGAGTGTAATGTTTATTTATGTTCACGTGTTTCATTACTTTATGTGTAGCACTGTTGTGAGTCAGCTGTAAGTTTGAGGACTTATAACTCTAAAACTCAGAGTTCAATCCCTGCTGTGGACACAACACAGAGAGCCCATTGTGTCGCTTTGCGCTTTAAACAAAATAAACAAACTTTCTATTTGTTACACTGAGGTTATTTTACGTTCGACAATAAATGTGATTACAATAAACTTTATTTTTTTCCGTATTAACATTTACTATTTAAATTATCTCGTTAAGCACGTATATGATATGTGCAATCACCTTTAGGAAGTGTACTGTTTACTTGTTGTTATTGTTTATATATTATATTGATTAACTACAATTACACTTCTAGGATAACTATTTGCAAGTGATACTTTTTTATATGAATATGATATGATCTTAATATCGTTATGTTACATTTGAATTATACAATAAAGGTTTGGAGACTGCTTGAGTGGGTAATGAAGAAAACGTAATCATAATCATAAATGTACAACGTTTCGACAAAATTATGTACATTTATTATACAGTTTTCTTCATTACCCATTCCAGCCTTCTCCAAACTTTTATTTTCTAAAAAGTGGGTTCCTCGTCATCAAATTTAATTGTACAATAATTTGAATATGATTCAAAATAAATATAACTTGCCTCCTACCAACGTTTAAAAATCGCTATATTGACGATATATCTGTTTTGTTAGTAACGCTCCGAAGAGGCTTAGCGGAAAGGTGCAATTCTAGGTTAGATACCCGCAGTGGACACAGCGCAGATAACCATTGTGATTATTGTTCTTAAACACAAACAGATGTTATGTTGATATTTTAATATTGACAAACCGACATTTTATATTTGTCAACACCTTAGTATCATTAATATTTTAAAGTTGTTTTAAAGGCATTTCAGTAATTTTCTGTTGATATTTAATATTCTTATATTAATGTTTTAAGTAATATTATATTAACGTTTCGACGTGTTTAGTAATATTATCGTGCCACCAAAACATTTTTGAGTAATTTGTTTGTTATTAAGCACAAAGCTACACAAAGGACTATCTGTGCTCTGCCCACCAAGGGTATCGAAACCCGGTTTCTAGCGATATAAGTCCACTGTGCCACAGGGGAGCTTCTGGTAGTCTCCACGTCTCACAAACGCTTAGATATGGTGTTTTACGTTCCAATACGTTGGGCAGAGGGACAGCGGTAACTTTACGAACTTACACCACTAAAATCCATGGCCCCATTCCCCACCGTGGACACAGCAGATAGCCAAAAGTGACTTTACTCTAAAACAAACAAACAAACCCTGCTCTTTTTACTTCTTATAAAATTAGAATAAGTTAATTGATAAAACAGTATAAACATGTTCCTTAGATAAATTATAATTTTAATAAGTAACAATGTTAATTAATTCACGTATCTTGTGAACCAGTACGTTGGTTGTACACTTTTTTTTTTTTATTCTAAGCACATGGCAAACGATGTAACTTGAATGTTGGGTTGAAATATTTAATTGACTGCCTCTGTTCTTTTTCTTGAATGGGATGGCGCTTCGTGTCAATCCTCAGGCTTCTTTATGTCCTCAGCCTAGAGACCAAAAACGTTGTCCCACTCTAGACATAAGTCAGATGAAATCAATTATAGTTTTGAATCACACAACTTATCCATCCACCCTAGACATAAGGCAGATGAAATCAATTATAGTTTTGAATCACACAACTTATCCATCCACCCTAGACATAAGGCAGATGAAATCAATTGTAGTTTTGAATCACACAACTTATCCATCCACAAATACTTATGAAACATGTAACTTGAAAGTTTTAGTGTGAAGCCCTCTGCTGGTTCCAATGTGTAGTTTAGACAGGCAATTAATACGAAGGCGGGTGTGGACTTGAGAAATATGAGCTTCTAAATAAATCACCTAAAAATATTTCTAATAATTATGTCACACGTATAATGCCTTTTTATTCGTGCCCCCATTTTCTAGATATTTATGAGCATGTTAGTGGTAAGCGGATCGGGCTGCGTATGAAATGGTCCAAGGTTTGTGACGCGATACGTTTGAATTTGCTTCAAACTTTCAACTGTGAGCACGTTATAAAAGTAATAAGCAATCTCATTAGTTCGTTTGAAAAATCTAACAAAGCCGTTTTGACGGTAGATGTTGTTCTACCCAGTAATTTAAACTTAGGGACATTTATATCTAAATCCCATAGTTCTCTGACATACTCTTTTAACCCTTGTATGCATAATGCGTTGATAGGTTTGAAAATACTCGTTATATTTCATGACTATGTACTTTTATTTTGTTTGTATTTCATTACTTGTAACTCCGTAAAGGTTTTTTCTTTACTGTTAATACGTGTATAACAATATTTAACGTTTAATACAGCTCAGTTTTACTGTTTTTAATTTGGATTCATACTTCATAACGAACTTTGTGTTTTAGTTTCAATCTTTCCCTCTCTTTGGTGCTATCATTTTAATTCAATATTTTTTATCACTCTATCAATTATGAATATGGTTTTCGTTGTTTTTTCAATTTCATTTACTTGCTTGATGCTATTTGTTACCAAGGTGAGAATTGCATTCTGTTACAATATTCATTTGTATAATTTGTCATTTTTATTGTATTTTTTGGTATGAAAAGGTAATATTTTTTTCTGCACATTTTGAACACACTAGTGTTTGTTTTTACCACTGTTGCGTATTGTTAGACAAGTTCATTTGTTCATGTCATATGAATTTATATTTCCCATAATGTATAGCAAGCATTTTATTGATTTTGTGAAAATTCTCTGAAGTTATTTAATAGTTGTTTACTAGAGATCCAAGTAAAAACATTAACTTTTGGGATATTACAGTGACTCTGTGAAAGCAAAGCAAATGTTTCGTTTGATTGTATGTACTTTATAAATTGATACCTAGAGTTGTTCAGTAATGTCAAAACTGACACAGTTGATAGAAGAAACTCATTGAAATAAGTAAATTAGATGGAGACAATTTAACGAATTTAAGAATAGGAAGTTTAGCAAGATTAATAAATAAGTAGAAAAATTATTGTAACTGGTTAATGAATAAGAAATTTAAGCAAGACAAACCAGTAGCAAGAATGAATTACGGTAATACGAGCCTCTAGAGGGATAATGATAAAACGTGTTGGTAAAGAGATAAAGGGTTGCAAGACGAATCCGTCTACTGATGAAAGCTAGTAAGACGAGTTAGTAAAAATATAAAGAAATGTCAGCTGAGTTAGTAAAGAGATAAATAGCATCAAGACGAGCCAGTGAAAATATAAGGAAACGTAAGATGAGTTGGTAAAGATATAAATTGTAGTAAGACGAGCCAGTGAAAACATAAAGAAACGTAAGATGAGTTAATAAAGAGATAAACAGTATTAAGACGAGCCAGTGAAAACATAAAGAAACGTAAAATAATTTGGTAACTATATATAAATAGTATTAAGACGAACCAGTGAAAACATAAAGAAACGTAAGATGAGTTAATAAAGAGACAAATTGTAGTAAGACGAGCCAGTGAAAGTATGAGGAAACGTAAGATGAGTTGGTAAAGATATAAATAGTATTAAGACGAGCCAGTGAAAACATAAAAAATGTAAATGAGTCGGTAAAGAGTAAGACGATCGAGTCCGTGAAGCGACAAAGTTTATAAGACAAGTAAGCGAAGAAACAACTAATATGGTTTGTTATAAGACTCTTCAAGAACGACTTAGATGGTATTTTTGACTGAATTAGGGCCTGGTATGGTGAGGTGGTTAGAGAGCTCGACTCGCAATCTGAGAGTCGTGGGTTTGAATCCCCGTCCCACCAAACATGCTCGTCCTTTCAGCTGTGAGGGCATTATAATGTGACGGTCAAGCCTACTCTTCGTTGGTAAAAGAGTAGCCTAAGATTTAGCAGTAGGTGGTGATGACCCTCGTATAGCTTTACGCGAAATTCAAACAAACAAATAAACAAACAATTGGCTAAACTTGTAATAAAGTTAGTAACCTTTCATTAAACTTTTTTTTTACCGAAATAGTGTATAATGTTAGAATTCTTTCTGATAAGCCCCCCAGTGGCACAGCGGTATGTCTGCGGACTTACAACGCTAGAAACCGGGTTTCGATACTCGTGGTGGGCAGAGCACGGATACCCCATTGTGTAGCTTTGTGCTGAATTAGAAACAAACAAACTTTCTGAAAATCACTTTTTAATTAGCGCAGGTGTTCTGTTTGAATTCCAAAATACGCTTTTTTAGACGTTTCTCTTTGTCTACGCTTTCCCCCGCGAAAAGTTTACGAACTTATTAAAAAGCGGGGTTCGATTCCCCGCGGTATACAAAAAACAGATAATCTATTGTGTAGCTTTGCGCTAACACGCACAAATCCCCGACTTCTGATTTATATCTCCTCTGTATCCTACCTTTCTGTTTAGAGTAGAGAAAACCGACTAGGTATGTACGTGAGTTCTATTAGGATTTATAGTTACTATATATAACTGATTCACTTCCCATTTCTATTCCGAGCACGTTTCTTGGTAATCAATGTATATCATACAAAAAAATGGTCGGACATTAAGTCTGTTACAAAGAGTTCATTTTTGGTAAGTGAACACCCAGAAATAAGACATAATAATATCCCTCGGCCAACTACTTAGTATTGGAAATACAACTGCTCTTAATGTTTCAGTAAAGTTAAGTTTTATGGAGTGTAAACAATAATGACTAGAAAAATACACAAAATGCTTTTGTCAATATTTCCACTAAGCTTGAAAATATGTCGAAACAAGCACGCGAAAATAGCCGTAACAGCTGACAATAAATAAAGCTCACAGTAATAACCCTCACTCATTCCAAATCATTGAAATGGAATGGTAAAGGTGTGCGCACAAGCATGCGCAGAACTCATTAATACGTACTGACTATGACAGGTGTACGAATCCCACCATCCTCGACAAAAGCGGTATTTCTTCGCTGAAAAATAGCTTCGTACTAAGAAATATTGCTAGCTATATCGACAAATTTATCACCATACATATATGATTCCAGAGCTGGAGTAGCAAATCTTTTACAAGACGGTGGCGTTGTTTGGAAACATCGTAACAGTTGCTTAGTGCATACAAACAATGCGCCTGTATGACAGGTTGTCAATTTCGGGGGAACAAAGCGGGGTGGGAAAATCTTGAAGAGAGCGTTGTAAAAAGTAGGACTGCAGGATTGAGTAAAGACAAGAGCATGAGTTTTTGTATCGGGGGAGTTATAAACTTTAAACTGCAACAGTCCCTCTCAAAACAATTTATCATTAATGTGCTTAATAGAAATAATTTAATATTATAATGGTAAGTCCCCCAATGGGACTGCAGTAAGTTGACGAACTTACAATACTAAATCTGCAGCTCGTTTCCCCGCGGTAGACACAGCAGATAGCTTTATTGTAAAATAAACAAACATAATGCTAGTTACTGTGGAGAAAACGGTCCACAAGGTTTCCACTTGGCAAAATTTCTGTTCAGAAAAGTATAAAATAAGCAATTCAAAGTTGGCTGTAGCACTAGACCTAACAGCGAAAATATGATAAAAAGTTCTAATGTCAATAAGTTAATGACATTTTAAACCAGTAAGCCAGACTATAATTTGGTCGAGAGTTTTGTTTCATAGGCTTCATCGAACCGGATTGGAGTTTGACAGTTGTCTTTTTTTTATGAGTAATAACTACCATTGTGATCTAAATATATTCGCCGTTCAAATATCATTAGTAATGATACTTTAAATTTATTTTGATATTATTGAACATAATAAGTGAAAGTTAAATCATCCTGTTCATTGGTGTGTTTTGTTTTCTGTATGAAAGAAACGTACCGCTCGTTGTTGGCGCCCTATGCAAGATGTAAATTCTGGACCCCTCCTCAGAAACATCTGACCTATCCTTGCCTTCAAGGATGTAAAGTTGCGCCCCCTACAGGTCGCCCTGACTACCCTTGGTAGAACCCTGCTGTAATATGGCAGCAAGGTTTCTTTCAAGGATGTAAAGTTGCGCCCCCTACAGGTCGCCCTGACTACCCTTGGTAGAACCCTGCTGTAATATGGCAGCAAACAATCATTCCTAGGCCTCGTATAAATTCAGGAGTTCTGTACAACCCAACAAAATTAATAATAACCTTACATATACAATTTGTTTCAAACCAACCAGTGGTTCAAAAGGCGCAAGCTAAACAAACACCGACCGGTTTGGTCAATCGACAGCCAGTTTGTTTAATAGTGCTTATAATTTCCAAGTTACCTCAGACGATTATTTCCAATTTTATAAATACTGAAGCAAGGAACGTGCCAGCCAAGATTACAATAATTAGAACAACACTTGTATATTCCACACATATACAAAAAGACTAGCATCATATTCAGATAATAGATTCTTCAATTATGTAAACAAACTAATGTCATATTTAGATAATAGATTCTTCAATTATGTAAACAAACTAATGTCATATTTAGATAATAGATTCTTCAATTATGTAAACAAACTAATGTCATATTTAGATAATAGATTCTTCAATTATGTAAACAAACTAATGCATATTTAGATAATAGATTCTACAATTATGTAAACAAACTAATGTCATATTTAGATAATAGATTCTACAATTATGTAAAAAGACTAGCGTTATTTTGGGTAATACATTTACATTTATGTAAATAGTCTAATGTCATGTTTACATAATACATTCTACAATTATGTAAACACACTAATCTCATATTTAGATAATACATTCTACAATTATGTAAACAGACTAACGTCATATTTAGATTATACATTCTGCAGTTATGTAAACAGACTAGAGTCATATTTACATAATACATTCGACGTTTATGTAGACAGAATAACGTCACAGTTAGGTAATACATTCTAAAATTATGTAAATAGACTAGCGTCATATTCAGATAATACATTCTACACTTATGTAAACAGTCTGGCATCATATTAGATAATAAATTTATATTTATGTAAATAGACTAGCGTCATATTCAAATAATACATTCTACACTTATGTAAACAGTCTAGCATCATATTAGATAATAAATTTGTATTTATGTAAATAGACAAGCGTCATATTCAGATAATACATTCTACACTTATGTAAATAGTCTAACCTCAAGTTTAGATAATGCATTTTATAATTATGTAAACAGACTAGGTCATGTTTAGATAATACTTTCTACACGTATGTAAACAGTCTAGCATCATATTGGATAATAAATTTATATTTATGTAAATAGACAAGCGTCATATTTAGATAAAACATTCTACACTTATGTAAATAGTCTAACCTCAAGTTTAGATAATGCATTTTATAATTATGTAAACAGACTAGGTCATGTTTAGATAATACTTTCTACAATTATGAAATCAAACTGGCGTCATAATTAGACAATACATTCTAAAATTATGTAAAGAGACTAGCGTCATATTTGGATAATACATTCTACACTTATGTGAACAGAATAACTTCATAATTAGATAATATATTCGACACTTATGTAAACAGAATAATGTCATATCATGTTAATACATTGTACACTTATCTAAACAGACTAGCGTCATATTTAGATAATAAATTCTACAATTATGTAAATAGACTAATTTCATATCTAGATCGTACATCCTACAATTATATAACCAGATTAACCTCATATCTATATAATACATTCTACAATTATGTAAATAGACTAA
>NW_013666242.1:129342-142871 GCF_000517525.1 Limulus polyphemus
CAATTATGAAACAAACTAGCGTCATATTTATATAATACATTCTACAATTATGAAACAAACTAGCGTCATATTTATATAATACATTCTACAATTATGAAACAAACTTGCGTCATATTTATATAATACATTCTACAATTATGAAACAAACTAGCGTCATAATTAGACAATACATTCTAAAATTATGTAAAGAGACTAGTTTTATATTTAGATAATAGATCTAACAATTATTAAACAGACTAACCTCATATCTAGATAATAAATTCTTCAATTATGTAAACAGACTAACCTCATATCTAGATAATACGTCCTACAATTATGTAAACAGACTAACCTCATATCTAGATAATACGTCCTACAATTGTATAAGCTGAGAAGCGTCTTATTTACGTACTACATTCTAAAATTATGTAAACAGACTAGCGTCATATTTACGTACTACATTCTTCCCTTATGTAAATAGTCTAGCGTCATATTTAGATAATACATTCTACAATTATGTAAAAAATTACCGTCAGATTTCGATTATACATTTACACTTATGTAAATAGACTAGCGTCATATTTAGATAATACATTCTACACTTATATAAACAGACTAGCGTCATATATCATAGTAAGGCTTGATTTTTTGTTTTCAAGCCCAAAGCTACACAATGGGCTATCTGTGATTTGTCCACAGTTGATATCAAAACCATATTTATAGGCCTACATGCCTTTACACTTATCGCTGAATCATTGGGGAGCTTCAGTGTTAAATGACAGGAGGATTTCCTTAATTCGAGTCATGTAACATTGAAACTGTTTTTTTTATTGAATTTACAGAAAAATTGTGAGATAACAACCAAATCATCTATTAATAAGTAAATGTTTTAAATATCAATCTGAGACAAACTTGTTCATAGATAGAAAGTAACAGTACTTTCAGAAAGGACTTTTTGACTCGCGCGTCCTTAAAACTATACTTTTAGAGACATAGTGTTATCTGGTATATTATGTAAGTTTATATTAAGGTTTTGAGGTAAAAAAGACTTTTAAAAAATATGAATGTGTGAAATTGTTTTATAACAAGACGTTGTTTCGCTTTCTACTAACTGGGCTGCATCACTTAATGTATGTTTGATAAATAAGGTTGTTTAATTATTTGTCAAAAATATTTTTTGTTATATTCCCGAATCTCGTTTCATATTATGTATAGCTTTATTTGAAAACTTAATTATCAATTTTAGTAAATCATGATCTTCAATATAAGTACATGTAATGAAAAATTCAAAATTTATCATTTACAAAAAATAAAACAAGCAATAAATCTACCTGATACATATACAGTTTGCATCATACAAATTACGTTACACATGAAAAAAAACTACAATCACAAACTACATCAAACATCTATGAAAAATAAACTACATATTACCATGCATGGAAATGAAAATACCCACAATACATCATACTTATAAAAATTTAATAATCACGAACTACGCTGAACACGTAAAACACAGAAGACTAAATAAAACGTGTAAGATAATTTCACAACTTGCATCATGCATGGAGAAAAAAACAAACAGTTCGTCATACTTGTAAAAATATAATAATCACGAACTACGTTAAACACGTAAAACACAGAAGACTAAATAAAACGTGTAAGATAATTTCACAACTTGCATCATGCATGGAGGAAAAAAAAACAGTTCGTCATACTTGTAAAAATATAATAATCACGAACTACGTTGAACATGTAAAAAGAAAACAGTTACTAACTACGTTAAACGTGTAAAAAACGTTTCATCATTAATTGAAAACAAATAAACTAAATATAATATCACAGCGTAAATAGGAAAAACACACACACACGTAGTTATTCATAAAAATATACAATATTAATTGAAAACAAAGATACCAAATATAATATCACAGTGTAAATAGGAAAAACACACACACACACGTAGTTATTCATAAAAATATACAATATTAATTGAAAACAAAGATACCAAATATAATATCACAGCGTAAATAGGAAAACACACATGACATATGAAAGAAAAAAAAACACAAACTATCTCATACATGTAAAAAATACAAATTAAACCATTTCAGGTCACAAAATAAAGATGTTTATTTAACCTGTGCAATTCAGATTCATCATGTTCATCTTACCGTTTCATGTTTACAATAGAAACGTGGGATTGTTTATGTTTTGTTTGTTTTTGACGACGACCTTATTCTTACGTTATTACGTGGTATATGGTTAATATATTTGTAAAATCTGACGATTTAAAGAACAAGGTTGTTGTTGTTTTTTGAGGTACCACTCAATTTAATCAGATTGTTACTCAGATCTATCTTGAGCGTGGCTGTTACCTCATTTATTGACTCAACAAATCGATTATTTCCCAGTGAAAAGCTTTAAAAGCAACATCAGAAGGTACATGTTTTTTTTTTCTAGAATACTCATAAACACGTTAAAGGTCAATAGACAATAGGCACAAATATCAGTATAGTAGAAATACTCTTGGTTTACCATATTTCTGTCGTTCAATGAATTTAACTAAAGAAATTCGTTTCTATGATAACCAAGAATAAAACTTATTGTCCATCATTCTAGAAGATGACATCACACAGCGAAGAAAATTTTGACACTGGCTTATGAAAATGGGAAGTTCTCCAAAAAAGACGTCACAACTGATCAAGCTACGTCTTTTTTCACCATTTTTTATTCTTTTCGGTTTGCCCCCTCTCTCAGTTCCACTTTTTTCCTCTTAAGTTTTGACATACAAAGAGGATTTGAGCCTAATTAGGCCAAACAAAAATTTCTGGTTAAAAAATAGAGTAAAAAGCTGCCAGTAAAGCCACTGGTAGCACTCCCTGGAGAGAAGAAGCTCGTGGGGCACCAGAGGTATCTGAAAGTTAGAAAAAAAAAGTTTGATCATAATTATATTCATAATCCCAAATGAAAATCTTAACTAGTATTGGCAATGATCTTGTCTATTTCAATGATAATTAATACTTGATTAACTTAAGTACAGATATCCTTGTTTACCAACCACCAAAAGTAGGGCAATTATTACTACAAATGTTACATTATGTATCCTGAAAGTATCTAGACAGCGAATGTTATTTCAACGAGAATACCACAGATTATACAGGCTTTATGGAAAGAAACATTTAAAAAATAATTTTCTATTATAGATGTGCACAGAATTTGAACAAATATAAACTGTAACGGGATAAAAATGGCGCGTACTATTCAGACTATTGCTTCCATTACTACATCTAATATATATATATAAGAATATAAGGCCCTAAATTTGGAAAAAGTAAGCAAATAAAATGTTAATCCAGCAATATTTAAATCAAATGAAACGGAGTTTTGTAGCCAAAATAAAAAGGAAAAGAAGAAATACAACTAGGCTGGATCACTTAACGTATGTTTCAAAAATATGATTGTTTAATTATTTGTCAAAAATAACTTTTTGTTATATTCCCGAATCTCGTTTCATATTATGTATAGCATTACTTGAAAACTTAATTATCCATTTCAATAAATCATGATCTTTAATATAAGTACATGTAATGAAAAATGCAAAACAAAAATAAAACAAGCAATAAATCTACATGATACATATACGAAAATAAATCACGGTTTACATCACAAACTGTTTCACTCAAACAGTAGGTAATTTCTCGTAAACACGACAAAATAATGCAACTTGGCATCTCACATTGCATCATTAAGAATCATCACTGAGCTATACTGAATAACACGTGGTTAATTAGACGTTACTATAAATAATATGTCTGTCAGTAGCAAGAATAATCATGTTATTCTTGCTACTGTCAGACATATTATTTATAATAACGTCTAATTAACCACATAGACATATTATTTATAATAACGTCTAATTAACCAGTTATTCTTGCTACTGTCCATGTTATTCTTGCTACTGTCAGACATATTATTTATAATAACGTCTAATTAACCACATTCAGTAGCAACAAATGCCCTACTTTTGGTGGTTGGTAAACAAGAATATCTTTACTTATGTTAATCAGTGGTAACTATTAATTATAATTGAAATATACAAGATTATTGCCAATTTTCAGAATACATGATGAAACATTTGTAGCAGTAATTTCCCTATTTTTTTACATAATTTGCTCATTATGTATACTTATTACTTTTCTCCATAATTTAAAATGCCAGATATTTTGTTTTATTCCGAACATAATGCACCTCTAGAAGAATTTTACCAAATTTCATTAACTAGCTTTGTCTGCTTTTGATTCTACAGTCAAGTGAAGTTTTCAGAAATTTTCAAAATTTTCAGTCTCCACAATCTTTGTCCAGCAACTGCAAAAACAACAACAAAATGGTGGAAGTATTTTTTTTTCTTAGTGGTATGAATGTGAAAAGAAAAGGTACGAGTGCATAGTTTTGTAAAGTTTGATTGGAAAAAAATGTGAAATCTGCTTTAAAATGGCTTCCAAAATAACCCGTACTTCACCATAAATTTGTCACTAAGGGAAGCAGTACCAAAATATATATGCGTAACGCTGGACTGAGCTTTTTTCAACATTAATACTTAGTGTTTGTTTGTTTTTTTTAATTTCGCGCAAAGCTATCTGCGTTAGCCATCCCTAATTTAGCAGTGTAAGACTAGAGGGAAGGTAGCTAGTCATCACCACCCACCGCCAACTCTTGGGCTACTCTTTTACCAACAAATAGTGGGATTGACCGTCACAATATAACGCCCCCACGAACCCGCGACCCTTAGCTTGCGAGTCGAGCGCCCTAACCACCTGGCCATGCCGTGTTTGAATACTTAGTGACCATCGCCAGCGGATCCTTACCTTATCTCTCAAAAATGTTACGATATGTCCTAGTCTTGGCAATAGCGGCATGAAGTAATGAAATCACTTTGCGTTTAAGTGGCTGAGGCAGTACATACTTCATTTTATTTGTAAATAATTGTTCATTCTTGAAAAAATGTCACATTGGTGTTGAATGAGGGAGAGTTGCTTCCAGTTAAAGGTCCATTTAAAAATAATGATTACAGTTTAAATGTCTTGGGTTGATATAACACACAAAAATACGTGAAATCCATCCCAAAACGCTTGAGGAGAGTTATAAAGAACACAGAGAACCAAGTAAAGCAGTCTGGCAATAACCAAATAAAATAATCACTAAAATAGTCTTAGTTAGAGCCAATAGGACAGTCATCTGGTAATATAAATTGTAAAGTTAGATAATACTCAATTATAAAAGAATGACGAAAGTTTAGTAAAATAGATTGAAAGGAGTCTAACAAAATACTGTATATTTGTTGTCCCTAAGGCCTTTCATTCTTTATTTTATTAACATTTTAATTCCAATAAAGTTTTGAATTTAAAGCATTCTGAGAAAGGGTGTTTACTCGCTTGATGATAGAAAAGACAAATTTTGTTTATTTGTTTCTTAAGTCTCGTGCAAAGCTACGCATGGGCTAGCCGCGCATACTCATCCTTAATTTTAAGCTTCTAGACTAAATCAAATGCAGCTGGTCAACAACACCCGCCGCCAACTCCTGGGCTACTCTACTGATGGCCCCAAAGTTCGAGGCACGATTTTTGCGGCAATGGATCTTGGGTTTCACAGCCCGAGCACGTTAACAACTTGGGGACGCCTGACCTGATATGCGAGAAAATAAATTTGCATTATTCACGCAGCTTGTAATTAGAACAGAACTCATTTGATTAGATAAATCATTATATGCACTAAGCGAGAGTGCGTTTTCATGTTACAGAAAACCGTGAACTAACAACCTTTGTCTCCTCATAATTAATCAAAATAGTTTGGGTAGCTTTTTAACTATTGTTTTTTTTTTCAGTTCTCCGTAAATCAGAATTGACTTTCTCTTAGAACATAAGTACACTATTGTTTCTTTCTGCTGCTAATTCCATATTGCTATCTATGTAAAAATACATATATATACTATATATCAGAGGCATAAATATTCTTCTTTGAAAATGACACGTATAGGTTTATTCTTACGCACATTGTTCGTGTCCCGTTCTTGCTCGTTTCATCAGGTTTTGAAATGAAGACGTGCTTATCGGACGTAATGGAAAACTACTGTACGTCAGCGATAAGTCTTACTTAGCAGTTAACGTGTTGGTCACGTGGACCAAGTATTAGGCACCAGGAGAAGGTAATCAAATGATTTCGGATAAAGATTTCTAGGCGCTGCTTAGAATTAACAATTAAGTTCCTTTTAGGAGTTAGAGAAGTACCCATCACGGACGCGATTCAACCCCAAATTCATGGCTTATCGATTTAAAAATAATAGCAAAGACTTACGTTATGATAACTTTTTAGATGATCCCTGACATAAACCAAAGGATTCTTAATCACCCTATAATCTAATCACATCTGCCAACATTCTATTATAAATGCAAACAGCCGCAAGTTTAATGTATTTCTTTAGCGTAGTCTGAAATTATCTCTCGATATTTTGAGAAGAGCAAATTCGTATAGCGCAAACCTAATGAAGCCTGATTGGAAGAGATCAAAGATGTGTTTGTAAATTTGCTAGGTACACGTTCCCCTTAGAGCTCAAATCTCAGGAAAATCAAAAAACATATTACTAGATAATCTAAACCTATTCTATAAAGTCATCTAGATCGTCTGTCTCCATAATACTTATTTACTTCGTTTTGAAAGGGCCCTCCGGTGACTCAGAGGTAAGTCAGTGGGCCTAGAACTTTAAAATTCGGGTTTCGATACTCACAGTGGGCACAGCATAGATAGCCCATTATGTAGCTTTGTGCTTAATAAAACAGAAACAAAAAAAGCAAACGTTTTTAAAGGTTTAGATTACTGCTTCAATTCTAAAGAGGTTTGACACAAGTGACTTGTTTTCACATGGTGTGGGCGTTCAAATGACCGAACCTTTGCATTTTTATAGACTTTGTGATTATGAGAACAATTTAATATATTTTTCATCTAATGTTTCTTTTTTTTTTGCAATTATTTTAGTTATTACACAACACATACAGTCATTACACTTTAAGTACAATCACTACATAACCAATACAGTCATTACACAGTAGATACAGCCGTGGGACAGTAAATATAACCATTAATCACTAATACAGTTAATACACAATAACTACAGTCATTACACAGTAAATACAGTCATTACACAGTAAATACAGTCATTACACAGTAAATACAGTCATTACAATGTAAATACAGTCGTGACACAGTAAATATAGTCATTACACAGTAAATACAGTCATGACACAGTAAATACAGTCATTACACAATAACTACAGTCAATACACAGTAAATACAGTCATTACACAATAACTACAGTCAATACACCGTAAAGACAGTCATTACACAATAACTACAGTCAATACACCGTAAAGACAGTCATGACACAATAACACAGTCACTACACAGTAAATGCAGTCGTAACGCAGTAAATACAGTCAATACACCGTAAAGACAGTCATGACACAATAACACAGTCACTACACAGTAAATGCAGTCGTAACGCAGTAAATACAGTCATTACACAATAAATACATCCCGGGAAACCTACAGCTTACCTGGAGAAAAATAGAAACAATTACACACATTAATAAACGTATAAGGTAACGCATAATTATGCTCCGAATTTAGAATATATATAATTACAGAAATAAAACGTGAATAATAACTAAATATAAGGTTAAAGTATAGATAAGATGTAAAACGATATAGAAAACAAGAATATGATTGGTTAAAAAACCTTTGTTTAATTTGTTTTTATTAACGGTTAAGTTACTGAAATTTAATTAATTTCAATAAATGATTTTTAAAATGACAGGAACCTGGCACTCTCTTAAACACATCTCACAAACTTAATATCTAGATCATATATTATGATTAAACAAACTTATCAGAAAAATATTTTTTTTGAATCACAGTAATGTACTGATACAGTTCAGAAACACTCAACGTAATCAAAAATTTAAATCTGTCAGTCTAATCTATATAATTATTAGTAGACTTTACATTATATAGAATTTTAATTATGCTTCTTTCTATAATTTCATATTTTTACAAATAAGTAAAGACAAATATTGACAGTCCCTATTGTATAATGAATTCATTCAATGGTGTGTATATATATATATATAATTAATATGAGAGATTCATTTAAACATTAGTTGAATAACCATTACCTGATACACTCGTGGATATTCCCAATAACTGAGCAAGTGCAAGAGGTAAGATTAGAATATTTCAACAAGAATTTCATATTATGGGCATCCAATAAAGGAAGTTGAGTAAAATTAACTGAAGCCTGAAAGATACTTCATTTAAATGCATCGATATTTAAATAAACATTGTTATTATAAAGACGTCAATTAGATATATCAATGTTTAACAAATATCGTTATTATACAGACGGCAATTAAATGTATCAATGTTTAACAAATATCGTTATTATACAGACGGCAATTAAATGTATCAATGTTTAACAAATATCGTTATTATACAGACGTCAACAATATTTCTTTAACGAGTAATGCATCTAAATGATGACTGAATAAAAACAATATTTGTTTAAGTACTAATACATCTAAATTATAGCTGTATAATAACGATACTTGTTTACCTAGCAAGGCATCTAAATGACGACTGAATAAAAACAATATTTGTTTAAGTATTAATACATCTAAATTATAGCTGTATAATAACGATACTTGTTTACCTAGCAAGGCATCTAAATGACGACTGAATAAAAACAATATTTGTTTAAGTATTAATACATCTAAATTATAGCTGTATAATAACGATACTTGTTTACATAGTAATACGTACTTAAATATCGATACATCTAAATAATAACGATAATAGCGTCTGTATGATAATGATATTTGTTAAACATTGATACATTTAATTGACGTCTGTATAATAACGATATTTGTTAAACATTGATACATCTAATTGACGTCTGTATAATAACGATATTTGTTAAACATTGATACATTTAATTGCCGTCTGTATAATAACGATATTTGTTAAACATTGATATATCTAATTTTTATTCAGTCATCATTTAGATGCCTTGCTAGGTAAACAAGTATCGTTATTATACAGTTATAATTTAGATGCAGTAGTACTTAAACAAATATTGTTTTCACTCAGTCATCATTTAGATGCATTACTCGTTAAAGAAATATTGTTTTTATTCAGTCATCATTTATATGCATTGTTAGGTAAACAAGTATCGTTATTATACAGCTATAATTTAGATGTATTAGTACTTAAACAAATATTGTTCTTATTCAGTCATCATTTAGATGCGTTACTTGTTAAAGAAATGTCGTTGTTGTACAGCCATCTTGCAGTTTTATTAAGGTCAGTTTGAATACAGTCAGTAACATCCTTAATATTATAATCATATTTTAATAAAATAGTATCATCAGACTGAGATTTTGAAGTCTATATGATTTATATAAATTATAAATAAAATTGTTTTTTAAATTGATCATTTATATATGTATAAAAGTCTTATTATAGAAATATTAAGATCGGGATAAATAGTGTCAGAGCAAAATATCATATTAAGTCAATTTTGAAATTACAGGAAAAGTAATATCGGGATATTTCAAGTATTTTAGTGTCATGCTATCAGTACCTGGAGCTTTATTTTCATCCATTGAATCGAGAATTTTGATTATTTTTTCACATATTATTGGTGTTCAAAAAAGAGGACTTTACATTCGATATATATGCTACATAATGTTGGGTTAGGACATTTTAACTCAGTAGTTAAGTTTTTGAAGATATTATTAAAATGATATAGAGTATTCTTTGCTGTGATACTAGTTCCATATTCTTCCAAATTATGTAATCAGTTCTGTGTTTGTTCTTTATTTTCTAGCAATTCATCAACTATTTTGCAAGTTGACTTAATGTTTATTTTTGGTTTTTCAACACAAAAAAAACACAATGCTCTGCCAATCGCGAGTGTTGAAACCAAATTTTTGGCGTTATTAGCGCTCAAACTTACCGCTGAGCCATCAAGTGGCTGTCTTAATGCTGCTGATTTACAAAAGGATTTAGATCATTTAGTGAGTTGGTCAAATAAATGGCAGATGGGTATTAATTATAATAAATGCAAGATAATGCAAGTGGGTTATCATAATTTGAATTATAAATATAATTTGGATGGGAATAACCTTAGTAGTGTCATGAAAGAAAGAGATCTTGGTGTAATAGTCGATCAGTCTCTAAAGCCATCCAGACAGTGTGCTGTTGCTAGTGGTAAGGCAAATAGGATTTTAGGTTGTATCCATAGAAATATTGAAAACAAGTCTAAAGAGATTATACTTTCATTGTACAGGTAACTGGTTAAGCCACATTTGGAATATTGTGTTCAGTCTTGGGCTCCTTATCTTAGGAAAGACATTGAATTGTTGGAAATAGTTCAGAGAAGGGTTACTAGAATGATGCCTGGGATGGAGAGGTTGTCATATGACAAGAGGCTGAAATTTCTCAAATAGTTTTCTCTTTCTAGTTAGGGTGGGATCTGATTGAGGTGTTTAAGATTGTAAAGGGAATTGATAGTGTTGATGTATCGTCTTTTTTATATTTAACAATGAGAATAGTAGGACTAGGGAACATAAATATAAATTTTGGCAAGGTAGGAGTCATCTTCAGCTAAGATAGTTTTATTTTTCTAACAGGGTGGTTGGCCTTTGGAATGGGTTGCCTTCAGATGTTGTAGAGGCAGTAAATTTAAGTGAGTTTAACAAAAAGCTTGATAAGTATATGAATGAAAAGGGTTGGGTTTACAATTTTATCATTATTATTTTTTAATCATTATAACTTAGTTTTGAGGATGAAACAGTCGAGATGGATCAACAGGTCCCCATGTTGTCCCAAAATATTATGTTATGTTATATTTCATTTTAATAATAATTTACGTAGTCATATGAAATTAATTAAGACTAATTACTTGTTAACTTCAGATATTCGCGTGCACTAGTGGTTAGCGTACTGGACAATGAAGCTGAAATCCCGTGGTTCGCGTCCCTTTATCTGGCTTACCTTCGTTCTTCGCAAAAAATCACACTCTGCTCTTTGAGTCTGTGGATGGGTTATAAGAGTGACAGGTTAAATCCTATTAGTTGATCTGAAAAGAGTAGCCTAAGAGTTGGGAATGGGTTGTGTTAACTAGTTGCATTTCTTATATTCTATCGCTTCAAAATTAGGGACGGCTAGCGCTGATAGTGTTGTTTTTGGCGAAAAACCAATGAACATGCAAAAATATATATATTTGCACAAAGATGCACAAAATTATTTATCTCTGTGCTAGTCATTCATAATTTCGAATTGATAGACTAGAGGAAGGAAACTATTTAACATCACCCACCGCCAATTTTAACAAAATTCGAACCTGAGGCCCACAGATTCATAATAAGATACCTTGACCACTTGACCAAACCGGCCCAATGCTAATTAAGTCTCATATTTATTTACAACATGTTTTAAATGTTCACTCTTATATCCTTTTTTAATTTTTAATTTGATTTTGTGATATTCTTTCTCTTTTGAATATTTTCTAGCGTGGTAAGTGTTTAACATTATCATTCTCTAAATATAAATATCATTCTGGTGTAGTTAATATATAAAATTAAATAATGGACGTCTTAGTAAAAATAAAAATTGATAAGATGAAGGTCTGATAGGTGATTAAATTTAAATCCTTGCCAAGAACGAAGTAAACCAGGAAAGAGTCAGGTTTGATTTGTTTTGAATTTCGCGCAAAGCTACACGAGGGCTATCTGCGTTAACCGTCCCTAATATAGCAGTGTAAGACTAGAGGGAAGGCAGCTAGTCATCACCACCCACCGCCATCTCTTGGGACTACTCTTTTACCAACGAATAGTGGGATTGACCGTCACATAATAACGCCCCCACAGCTGAAAGGGCAAGCATGTTTGGTGTGACGAGGATTTGAACCCGCGACCCTCAGATTGCGAGTCGAGCGCCCTAACTACCCGGCAATGCCTGGTCCGGAAAGAGCCAGAACGATTAGGTAGAAAATACATACAGTTTTTTTTCCATACCTTGTACTGCCATCCATTGTTCTGCTGCTGCAGTCTTGAAAAACGGAGCATCTGCTGAGACTTCACAACGAAACTTGCCTCCTGTCTCTTCTTGAACATTCTGAATGTAGATGGACTGTTTCGTGGACCTTGAAAACTGAATCAACTCGAGTTATTGTTAAGGTTTATTAAATTACTCAAAGGTTGTGTAGACTTTTTTTGTAGATATTTCAAGATTCTCTTCGTGCTAGTTATCTAATTAAAATACATCCTTTAGAAACAAAAAAGAAGCAAAAGAAAATGTTGGCAAATTATAAAACCGGAACTAAATGGTTTGGGATTAACAGAATTTAGTTTTAATAGTTTGATTCAACAAGATGAGCATTTAAAAATTCTACAAAATAAAACATCATTTAGTTCTCGACCTTAAAATTTATACAAATCAGCTCACTTCAACAACATTGACTATCGTTTTGTTCAATACTGTTTTCACTAAATTTGTAAAATAAATAAAAAATATGCGACTGAAATAAATACTAATATGAATTATTTTTCACAAATCTTGACGAAGATTGCAAATATTTGAGGTTTAAAAAAAAAAGAACTTATAATTAGCATAAAACTAAACTATTACTAAAACTAAACAAGTCCTCTAGTGGAACAATGGTAAATTTTATGGACTTTCAACGATAAATTCCGGGGCTCGAAACCCCATGGTGGCCTCGGTTTTTCTCTAAAACAAACAGACAAATCTGACAGTTTATATCGTGTTACATAAATTTGCTATAGCGACAAATAACAGAAATTCAAGTTATTTAAATATTGAATTGTTTTAGATATATTTTTAACATGTTGCTCTTTAAGTGTTTTTAAATAGAAGACACAAACATCAAAGTTCTTTGAAATATATGTTTGCAATTTAAAAATAAAAGATGGTGTTCTGAAAAATTTTAAAGGGGGCTAAAGAAAAAATATTCATAGTACTTTCTTTAATCTAGAGAAACTATGAATCAACCATGGAAAATGTACATTTTTTAGGAACCCAATTCTTAAGACTTGCACATAAGGACGTTATTCATTAGTAATTTGTTATTTGACTGCAACAAATGTATATTTTTATAAAACTAACAAAAGTATAGACGATTTAAAGCGTCTCGTTCCTCAAAAGAAATTACTGAAATTATTAAAGGAAGATGAACATCAAAGGACTGTTTAAAGCATCTCATTCCTCAAAAGAAATGACTGAAATTATTAAAGGAAGATGAACATCAAAGGACTGTTTAACGCATCTCGTTCCTTAAAAAAATGACTGAAATTATTAAAGGAAGATGAACATCAAAGGACTGTTTAACGCATCTCGTTCCTCAAAAAAAAATGACTGAAATTATTAAGGGAAGATGAAAATCAGAGGAAAAAAAAAATTCGCATTTAGTTACAATAAAA
>NW_013666242.1:143601-158149 GCF_000517525.1 Limulus polyphemus
TTAAAAAAAATGACTGAAATTATTAAGGGAAGATGAAAATCAGAGGACTGTTTAACGCATCTCGTTCCTTAAAAAAAATGACTGAAATTATTAAGGGAAGATGAAAATCAGAGGACTGTTTAACGCATCTTGTTCCTTAAAAGAAATGACTGAAATTATTAAAGGAAGATGAACATCAAAGGACTGTTTAAAGCATTTCGTTCCTTAAAAAAAAATGACTGAAATTATTAAGGGAAGATGAAAATCAGAGGAAAAAAAAATTCGCATTTAGTTACAATAAAATTTCTGGACACTATAACTAATGTAATATATCAGTTTCAAATTGTAATTCGAAGACCCCCAAAAAAATCATTGTCATTATAATAATTTTGATGATAATGATGAAGATATGATGTCAAATTTCTTCTAATGACGACGTTTCAATTAGTTTCGCGTATTTTTTTTAAGTTTTGTCTTTAAAACATTTTTCAACTTATCTGAATGTCAATAAAAATCGATAATTTTGTAATTCACTTTATAATAGAACCCAGTGGACATTAGAACTAAGATATACGTTTAAAATGACTAAATAATCGATTTAGCCCCCAGAGTTTTATTAACAAACACACGTCTTTGATATTAGAACGTATAGATATGACCGAATTTAAAAGAAATAAGCTTTCCGATATTTCTTTCATTATAGGTGTCCTTTTTCATTTTTATCAGTTTGAAAAGGAAACAGTTCATTGTCACTCCCATAACTCATTACTATTTCAGAAATTTGAAAAGGCAAGAGACAGAGAGACTCCCTAACATTTTCACTAGTTACATATTCTGTTTTTCCTTTTATTTCAATTTCAACAAGTATTCACTCTTCTTATACTTTTGACACACAAACGAAGGTCATAGTTTGTATCCATATATCTACCAAACTATTTTATTTGGAAACTTGTTGATATATTCTGTCCCCATTGCATGAATCTAACGCCATATTTGAGTGTTAAACAAGTCCTACAACCCCTCATGTTTCCAACTAGTCATGAGGCCGCTGTGGAACTAACACTAACAACTTTAGTAGCAAGAATTTCAAACTAATCGTATTATTTAATTTGTACCGCATTCTTAAGAAATTGTCTACAGAGGAAGTAAATATTGCTCTTTCTTACGTCAACCGTGATTCCTTCTAACGGGAAGTAAAGTTGCTTAGGTTCATCACGAGGTACAAATCTGAAGAACTCCATATCGTCTCGATACCATTTGACAGAATAAAGCTTTTCTCCTTCCAGGTCATAAGAACAAGTCAATCGAACTTCTCGGCCTCGTGGTACAGTCTGGGGAACGTCGAGGGACAAGATCTTTAAGGAAGAGGAAACTAGAAATAGAGAAGTTAATGTGCAATATGAATGGAAAGAAGAAGGTTTGAAAATGTAAGATTTAATATACAGCATCAATAAGAAGATGGAGCTCCAAAAATAGATATGAGTTATATGGAAAAATAATGCTAAAATAGAAAAAATAATATTGAAAATAAATTGAAAAATAATATAAGCACATGAATGTTAATTTTCAACATAAAAGTTAGTATCCATAGTAAATAAAGATATGGGATCTGGAGCAGGAAAATTAATATCTTAGATTAATAAAAACAGAATCCGGTAGATGAAAAGTTAACATCCAAAATGAATAAATAATAGGATCTGAAAGCAGAAAAGTTAATAATCACCAGGAATAAAAAATGGAATCCTGTATAGAAGGAAAGTTAACATTCAACATGAATCAATAAAAAACTGGACAGTTTATATCCAAGAAGGGTAAAAAAAAAGTAGAAAAGTAAAGCTAATATATCTATATAACATTGCTGAGAAAAATATTAGAAAAACGAAATGTTAATACTTAATGTGAATAGAAAAAGTGTAAAAACTAAAGTTATATTACATCATGATGTATGTTATAAATAAGAAGAAAATCCTTAAAAACGAAAATGTATGTTGAAAGAAACAGTGTGCAAAAACAGAGAGATGATCGAAGAGCTATCAAAATGTTTACCAGTTATTCTTGAAAACTAAATATATAACCCACATGTTTGAATGATGTGTAGGGTAAGAATATTTGGTCTGATAAACAGTACGTAACCTAATTTTGGTATCATTTAGCGTCCTAAATGTTGTTCAATAAAAATATCCTTAGTTGCAACATTTAAACTTCTCACAAAAGGAATTTGCTTGGACATCACGATACAATTTTAATCCATCAATGAAATAATCTATTAGAAAAAACAAACTGCCTTTCAATGAAAGATATATTGGAACATTTAGAAATATGTAATGTCACCATAAAATATTATTGCTTTTTGTTGGTGAGTGAGAGCTATAACAACATACACGTATTAAACTAATCAAATAATTTCACAGCATTTGTGGTTGTTGTTTGTATTATGCTGTGCCAAGTTTTTCACAACACACACGTATTAAACGAATTAAATAATTTCACAGTTTTTATGGTCGTTGTTTGTATTATACCAAGTTTTTCACAACACACACGTATTACCCTAATTAAATAATTTCACAGTTTTTATGGTCGTTGTTTGTATTATACCAAGTTTTTCACAACACACACGTATTAAACTAATTAAATAATTTCACAGTATTTGTGGTGGTTGTTTATATTATACTGTGCCAAATTTTTCACAACACATACACATTAAACTAATTAAATAATTTCACAGTATTTGTGGTTGCTTATATTATACTGTGCCAAGTTTTTCACAACACACACGTATTAAACTATTTAAATAATTTCACAGCATTTGTGGTGGTTGTATGTATTATACTGTGCCAAGTTTTTCACAACAAACACGTATTAAACTAATTAAATAATTTCACAGTATTTGTGGTGGTTGTTTATATTATACTGTGCCAAGTTTTTCACAACACACACGCATTAAACTAATTAAATAATTTCCCAGTATTTATGGTGGTTGTTTGTATTATGCCAAGTTTTTCAAAGCGAAACGAAATGGCTCCTATACGACTGCACGTTAAGTGAATACCTTGAATAGAAAGATTGGTAAATTTCTAAGCTATTAAACACTGAGTTAATTATCTAGTTATTCTACTAAAGAAAAACCTTAAGAAATACATGTAATAGAAAACCTTCTTTTGGTGAGCTGCTATGAATCTTAAGAAGATAGCGAGCTAATATAACTTCATTTATGGCTACCATTTTAATCATATTAAATTAACATGAACTGCTCATACCACAAACCACTGTAACGTATATTTTCTTGGAAAAGATAATTACATTTATAATTCAAATGTAAATAACTTGTTTGGGTTATTAATAGAATGTTTTCCATTAACGATATTTTCCTAACCGAATATGGATATTTATGTAGAAACCAAATAAAATAAAAATCAAATTCATTAGCATTTTATTTCTATTGTGGATTCTTCATTTCCTTCAAATACCTAATTTCGTTTAATCTGACTACAATTTATCAAAATATCATTTTGTTTTCCTTTTCTATCATTATCTTATTTCTCAGATTTTTATCCCCAATACGTATTTTATTCTCGTTTCCAGCTAAAATTTTCTGTTCTTTTTTTTATACATGGATTTCGAAGAAACCTAACAGAGAAAAATAATACAATAACATTTGTCTTTGTTATCTTCGTCTGTAAATCTCCCTTTATTTCAACAATGTTTCAGAAGATGAAACTCCTTTTCACATCCTATACTATCTATTGACAAGCCGTTTTGTTGCAGTTATTGACAAGGTCGTTTGTTTGATTCTAGGCTAGTTTGTTTTAAGCTTTTTGAAGACAACTATGATACCAATGTAATTCTTTCTCATAAGGGGAAACAGTGATCATCATATGTTTCATGGGCACTAACGAGACAATAAAAAACTTAAACTTTATTGAAAATATTTCGACCACCACAATAAAGATGTTACTTTTATTGTATTTCTTTTTTAGTAAAGTAAAGTAGTTATTTCAAAAACCCTAGAAATACTAAACAAAAAACAAAATAAAAAACATACAGTTTCCGTTTGAACCACCCATGTTTTCCTCAGGTATTGAGTTGTTTCGGTTAACTCTTCGACTGATCTAATGCACTTCATAAAAACTTTGGTTTGGTTTGAAATTCGCACAAGCTACAAGAAGACTATCTGCGTTAGCCGGCCCTAATTTAGTAGTGATAGACCGCCAACTCTAGAGTTACTAATTTACTAACGAATAGTGGGATTTACCGTCACATTATAACTCCCCCACATCTAAAAGGATGAACATGTTCGGCGGTAGTGATAGACTATAGGGAAGGTAGCTAGTCAACACCACACACCGCCAACTGTAGGGCTATTCTTTTAACAACGAATAGTGGGAACGACCGTCACATAGTAACGCCCCCACAGTTGAAAGGGCGACGGAAATTCGAACCTGCGAGCCGAGTGGCCATAGCCACCAAGCCATGCCAGGCTTATTTACTGTTAGGACTAAAATGATCATGATAAACAAATTGCCTGTGTACAGTCTTTAGATCACGTGGTAATACAATTTATTTATTACCTCTCTGCTCGGCATCGAACCCGGAATCTCTAATAGATCAGTTGAGTTAAAAGATTAAAACACTAGCAGTTGTTAGTAAAGCATTTTTTTAACATTTCACCTACCACGTGCTTTCCCCCTTTCACAAACTAGGTCTATCTCAGATGAATGTGACGGCCACTAGCTGAGCGCTAATTTTTCTGTGGGAATTTTATTTAATATTCCACGGACTCGAAATCTTTCGCTAAAAAAAAACAAACATTTTAACGATTAAGAAAACTACTTTCTCTTATAGACACGCGACTTAGTTTACTGGTATTTCTGTGGTAGTCCAGTTTGCGTGTCTTCTGCAAACAGGACTAAACTCGAGACATCTTACAGTCCGGGCAAATGCTTTACAAGCTAAGCCAAAGAGCTCACTCAGTAGATATCCCTAGTTAACCACTCAAACTACCTCATGAAACATGAAAAGTAAGAAAGAAAAAAAATGTACAAAAAACATGGTGGAGGAAATCTAACATTATTTTAGATTTAAATAAATGTGTTAGCAGCAAGTAACGAGAGAGCTAACAATGGTAACAAGAGAGCTAACCATTTCTCGTTTACGTAGGTTGAAGAAAACGTAATAAAACTTCGCGATGCATCCCCCCAATCGTTCAGCGGTAAGCCTGAAAGCTCACAACGCTAAAATCTGGGTTTCGATACCCGTTATGGATACAGCACAGATAGCTCTTGTGCAGATTTGCTCTTAACTACAAACAAATAAAATTAAAGTTATGCCATAGCGCCATAAAGTTCCCCAGTCGCGCGAAACGTGTGACAAAAATAAGAGAAGTTAACCAGTCATAAAGTAGTAAAAATAGCGGGAAGTTAACCAGTCATAATAGAAAAATTCTGAATATTATTAAAGAGCTCCTTAATGAGGTATAACTACTAGAGAATAGTTATTTTAATTTAAAAAATCCACCATTAATCACAGGATTGATAGCATGAAGGGCAAGAATAAAAATTCATAAAAAAACACCATTAAACACAGGATTGATAACATGAAGGATAAAATTAAAAAGTAATTTAAAAAACATATTATTAAACACAGGATTGCTAGCATGAAGGGTAAGATTTTAAATTAATAAAACAAAAATTACCATTAAACACTCTTCATGCTATCAATCCTGTGTTTAATGGTACTTTTGTTTTATTAACTTTTAATCTTACCATTCATGCTATCAATCCTTTGGTTAATGGTGGTTTTGTTTTATTAACTTTTAATCTTACCATTCATGCTATCAATCCTGTTGGTAGTTTTGTTTTATTAATTTTTAATCTTACCCTTCATGCTATCAATTATTTAAAACAGGATTGATAGCATGAATGGTAAGATTAAAAGTTAATAAAACAAAACCACCATTAACCAAAGGATTGATAGCATGAATGGTAAGATTAAAAGTTAATAAAACAAAAGTACCATTAAACACAGGATTGATAGCATGAAGAGTAATTGATAGCATGAAGGGTAAGATTAAAAATTAATAAAACAAAACTACCATTAAACACAGGATTGATAGCATGAAGAGTAATTGATAGCATGACTGGTAAGATTAAAAATTAATAAAACAAAAGTACCATTAAACACAGGATTGATAGCATGAAGAGTAATTGATAGCATGAAAGGTAAGATTAAAAATTAATAAAACAAAATTACCATTAAACACAGGATTGATAGCATGGAGGGTGAGATTAAAAATTAATAAAAAAAAACACCATTAAACACAGGATTGAAAACATGAAGGGTTAGATTAAAAATTAATTAAAAAAAAACACCATTAAACGCAGTATTGATAACATGAAGGGTAAGATTAAAAATGAATGAATGAAACAAAACCACCATTAAACACAGGATTAATAGCATGAAGGGTAAGATTAAACAGGTTAAAGTAAAATTAAAAGATCAAATAAATAATGAAACAATTAAGAAAGTTTCATGTCATTTTTCTTTTCCATATGTTCCACCATATTAGTTGATCAAATCATACCAAATAGACACATTGCTACCTAGTGTTTAAAGGCCCAGAAATACGAATGTGGTTAGTTGTTCATTTGGTGACAGCGTAAAAACAGAACAAATTTACAAAATGTTTTTTTTTTCATCCACCGTATTAAGAGCTGTAATATCTAATATATCCATACCGAGGCTATTATTAGGTTTGAGCCCAAGTTTCGTATGACTTTCGGAATGGTTGAAGATTAGATCATCATTACTAATGAAAGATCAGTGCAAGCACAAAAAATATATTTTTTCTTTCACTGGTTATTAATGGTTATTTGACCTATCAGCAGAGACCTTAGATTAGACAACTATCTCGCTGTATTCAAGATGGATTACTCAGAGAAAAATAAGCGTATCAGTCTGGTGAAATCCATTGACTGAATTATACGACAAATTCCTTCTTCCGCCCACAAACTAGTTCCAATATGATATATTTTGTATCACTGTACTACAAGTAAATGCATGACTAATGTGAAATTTTAACTAAATTTGCATTTTGTATTTATGGCAAAGCCACTAAAACTATCTGCCAGCGTCCCTAATTATGAAATACTGACCAGAGGGGAAGGCAGCCAGTCAGCAGCACCATACCACCTACCATCCATGCTAAGGGATTGACTGTCATTCTTATAACGCACTCACAGCTTAAAGTGCGGAAATTATTAATCTATTCAAAATGTTACAAGCGCTGCATCAAACCCCTATTGTGAGTAGTTTTATTTTCATCCAAAGTATGATAATTCTGTAAAACAAAAATCACAATTAAGATTTATAGGAAGTAATAAAAACTTTCACCCCTAGACTTTAAGGTAAAGGTTGCTTCAAACACATTTTCAAGACTTAACGAAATGTATTTTTTTTTTAACCACAACGCAAATTATAGTGGTACGTTTGTTTGTTTCTATTTAAGCTCAAAGCTACACATTGGGCTCTTTGTGTTCTGCCCACGGTGAGTATCAAAACCCAGGTTCTAGCGGTATAAATCCGCAGACACGTCGCTTTACCACTGAGGGCTATAGTGTTCAGAAAATGAATTTCCAAAGCATTTATAATTTAAAAAAATCGATCTTTTTGTATCTGACCAGGAATTACTGTAGAACATAAAATAATTCGTGTTTGTTTTTATATATTCGGATTTATCAAGTTAGTTTAATAATAGTGTATGAGCTCTTACATGTTTTAAACCAGATAATAGCAATAACTTGAAAATAACTGCAATTAATATATTTAAAGTTCAATGTTAGGTTGCGCTTTAATGAATTTACAATAGCTTTAGTTAAGCCAAAAGAACTGTTTCAAAATTCTTTTTACTTTACAGACAGTTGGTAAATGAAACTATTCTTTGACATATCTCCGTGCTTCCTTATATTTATTGCAAACACAAAATTTAAGAAAGAAAATTTCCTAATTTACAAAATAAAATACGTATTAATACTCTGAAATTTGTTTTCCTTAAAGAGTACTAAGAATATTAATATAACAAAACAAAAATATGCCTTTTCACAGCTAAATGAGCTGATCGTGAGCTACAGGTAAAAATTACCCAAACTGTGATCCCGAAAATTCATTGTTGGTATCCTGTTGCCGCAAAAACGCGCTTCACACTTTTGAGCTATGGGTACTATAGGAGTGGCAGTCAAATCCCACTATTCGGTCATACAAGAGTAGTACAAGCAATTTTCATCACTAGCTGCCACCCCTGAAACTTAGCAACGACACATCTCACCTCTAAACACGATACACACCCTGAAAGATAATGTTTAATCATATATATATATATATATCTTGATCTTTCTTACAGCTTCGGGCACTGGCAAGGTAGAATATTCAGCGCCCTGTCAGAGAAAGTGGGGTTTCTCAGAGTACTCCCGTTTCCCCTCACATCAAAATTCGCACAGGGCATCGGATCTAAAAATCCCCACCCTCTTGAAAAAAACCATTCACTTAGTAAAGGCCAACAATTTTTACAAGTAATTTTTTAAGGAATGTTCATAACAAAATGAACTCCAGAAAAATTTCCTATATTTAAAAAATTACCTAAAGTCAGAAACAAATGTGATTATGCTTAATCGGAACTTGTGTGTTTGGTCCAACCTCTCATCTTCATCTCAAAGAATCATTGACCAGTTTCATCCTCAACTCTAGCGCTACATTATCGCCACAGCCATAATCTTTTGCTACACTTCTCATCTTCTTTTCTTTAACGTTGAATCTTGTTTGTAGCTCCTGACTGGAACGTAATTCGCTGCTTTTCCGGACAGCTGGAGGCAACAAGGCGCGTGAAAATTATTTAATTATCAGTTTAAAGGACATGAGTATATTTCTTTATAAAGTCCTTACCAATTGGCCACGAAGTGGAGTGAAGAGAAACAGAAGTTTCTGACCGTCCCTGGTTATTTTTCAAACCCCTTCGGGACCTGAAAGATACTTAACCAAAATAACCACCACAGATTGGATGGATGGAAAATCAACACATGTAAAATATACACAAGTTGCTTCATGAACTGTAACTACGTGGTGAAACTCCAAAATCGCTTTCATATAACATACTCAACCCCGATTTAGAATTTATTCAATATACTATTAAACTTTTAAAGTGAATGGCATATATTAATACAAGGTGTATGTGTAAGTTTGTGAGTTTGTTTGTCCATGAACTACTCCCATAGTTTGGGAACTAGCAGGACAAAACTTGGCATACAGGGTCAGGGTGGCTCGAAGGTATCCTTATTTGTATGACGTAGTCTTCTACCCTTATTTATTTGGGGTATCAAAGGAAGCTAAAACGTTCCCAGAAAATCGCCCAGTCATGGTGAGGTCTAAGAATAGGTTTGTATGGTCGCTTAGCTCGATTGTGGCATCTCGTTTTGCGTTTAGTGCTCCCTTCAGGATCCCATGGGTACCATTTTTGAAACTGTGTTCATACCAACACTCATAAACTAGTAGGACCAAACTTGGCACACGTGCTCAGGTACCATTGGACAGGTACTCTGATAGGCTTTTTTGGTGAGGTCACGTACCACTCTTAGGGTAGCTACAGAACTAATTAGGGATAATAGAGGAGCTTAATCAGTACATTGAAGCCTTTGTGAAATAGATTGAGCTCTTGAACCCCACAGCAGAGAGTAGATATATTATGTTAGTCCTTCATAAATCAGGATCTTATTGACTTAGAATGATACGAATAATTATGTATTAGTATTTTCTATTTACTTCTGAGCAGTATACACTATTTTATGTTAATATATTGTCTGTTTAAAGAAAAGCCACATTGGGCTATCTACTGTGCACACCGTGGGGAATCTAACCCCGGATTTTAGCGTTGCAATACTGTAGACTAATTGTTGTCCAACGGGGGACTTATGCAAATATAGATTTATAAACATATGCTTGTAAAATATTATGTAAAGTATTATGTACTACTCCCCATAATGTAGCTAACCTACTTGACCATGGGTTGACTTTCTCAGTTTCCATATAAACCCTTAGAGTAGTGATGATATTCATAACCTGGATTTTGTGTAGGTTAAGCCATGTTGTGAGCCTTTAATTGGCTTTCTTTTTTTTCTCTTCTTTTTTTTTTGCTTCCAACTATATTTTCATCACATTTGCTGCGTGTTTAGAATCATTGTCTTGCTTTAAGAACAATTTCTGCCCAACAACACTTTATCTTAGGAAATAGTATGACAGTAATATGCTTGTACCTGTTAGCAGTCAGGATGCCATCAGTTTTGTATAGGTCACCAACACCATTGGCTGGAATATAGCTCACACCTGTATTGGTCCCAGTGGGCTTGATGTAGATATTGTACATTGACCATAATATTGTTCTCTTCTGTGACGTTTAACAAACTGTTATGGATTGTCGCCAAACATTTTGAATTTGTATTTAACTGTAAATAACATCTTCTTTCAGCTTTCCTCCCATTGTTTGAAGCATAATGCCCATTTCAGCCTTTTGATTTGATTATATCTTCTAAGTATTTGTTTTTAAGCTACGCAGTCATTGAGGTCATTTCATGTTAATGAATATTTTTCTGTTAAGAAGGCTTACATTCACACCTGTACTGACAGCTAGGTCGTTGACAAGATTGTTGTGTATTACTTAAAGAGCATACCTTAAGTTAATTGATATCACTTTTAGAGAGCTTGGACTTTCAACTTTGACTTCTATTACGAATAAATCTAGTTTTATGTATCTTCTTCATAGGTTTTGTAGAGCTCCTACTAAAACATCAACTTTCACTTCATTCGTCGCACAGAATAATATTTATTTCTTATCTCTCAGGTGACATTCAAAACATTCCAAAGTGGTTCATTTTTTACCAGATCAGTGACATTGTGTATTATCATGTTAAAACATATGTGGTCCTTCCACATATATACTTGCATCAATGCATACAGTGGAATATTTTCCAGAATTTCACAATATAAGGTGGTTCTCTTGTCTATTGCCAGTCAACAACGAAGAAACAGGCTTATATCGTGAAATATTCCCCACCATACTTTATGATTTGAATGACACACTCATGTTCAAGTCATTTTTCAAATTACTCTCAAACCAGGACTTGTTTGTCTATAGCAAACAATGAGAAATAATATTCATTACCTTTTACATTACGCTTTAGTCTGATTTTTAACTTTCAGAAGTGACTCTCGCATTCACAACTGTGCTCGGCTTATGAGTGCAGCCCGTCCATGAAATCTAGCAGAGGCAAATGCACAGTCCAGAACTCTAGTAATCAGTTAACCAGATACATTATAAGGGATAATCCAATGCTGTCAAAATGAGATTTAAAGAAAAGTTTTTTTCTACTGTATTTTTTAAAAAAGACTATATAAAAACAAACCTACTGAAATCTTACAAAGTTGCGGGCATATATTTGTACCTGAAGTGTGTTATTAGTTCCATTTTCAACGCTTCATATCATAAATACGGTAGTACTTATAGTAGGAATTGGTCAGGTGTGCAATACAAATTAAAATCTCAAACACACTGTAAATAGCAAATAAACTGTAAATAAACAAAACTTTATAAGCACTTCACACATACACACACACACTGTTAAGTAGTAAACAAACCAACTGCAGAGTAACAAGTTACCAAAGCACTTGAGAAAGCCTGTAAAGTAAAAACAAAAATGTCAAAAATTTGTCAATCTGACTGACTGACTAATGTTGTTGAAAAGGCATCGCTCTCTCATGCCTTCACCTTATGCAAATCTAAATGCACACGTATAATTGAATTACGCTACCTTGGATAAAGCATTTTTCTTAGTTTCACTTATAACCTTGGTAATAATAACTAATAACAATAACCATTTTACACACTACTAACAAGCTAACAAAACAGTAGTAGCCATATTCTATGATTATGTGAATCTGTGAATCGCCAAGTAACAACCCGCCCTCATATCACCTGTTATTTATGTGAACGAGCCATGTGATCAGCCTTCAGCTGTATCAGCTACATAAAACAACAACGAATCCCAAATAACGGTGGCACTTGAAATTATTTTAGGTTTGTTTGTTTGATTTAAGCACAAAGCTATACAAAGGGCTATCTGTGCTCTGCCCACCACGGGTATAGTCTCGGTTTCTAGCATTGTAAGTCTCTAGACTGAAGAGCAATCTTTTAGGTAGGACTAGAGTAAATTAATCTATAAGAACTTTATTTTCCCTTTTTAATCGCTATATTTTTGTGTGCTAGCAATATTAAGCATGAGGCGCGCATATGCCTGATTCGATTTTATTACTCATCAGGATTCCTACCAGCCTACCCTCAAATTGAAATTCTTTTAGGCACGATTAGCGTAAGTTAAGCTATAAAACCTTGGGGGTGTTTAAAATAATCAACCAAAAGGGTTTGACCTCCTGAGTCGAAAACTTTAATTAGATCTCAAATTGGTCAAGAGATACCGGAGCTTTGTGTTAATATTTTGTACGTGAAAAAAAGAAAAACTTAGAGCCATTATGCTGTGGCTAAAAACGTGGGCTATATATATATATATATACTCTAGATCAAGGTTCTAACTATGATCTAACCTTTGAAAGCGAAGTTTTCATTTCTATACATCTGACTCGAGGATTCTGTGTTGGACAAAGCAATTTTATCATTGCAGTCTGTGCCTAAGACGTGAGTCTCCTACGTGAGGACGAATGCTACCACTGCCGAAGTCTGACACGACTTTGCACAAGCACTTTGGATTTAAAAGAAGAGCTATAAGTTGGATGATTTACCTTTGCATTGTTTTGAAACTAAGTGTGACCTATTGACATCTAAATTTGTACTTGAAACAGTACAATGTTTAGTATGCCTTTCCAGGAAACAAAACGAGAGAAAAAGAGAAAATCTTATGTTGATAACTGAAAATTCTTTGTCCCAGTAAAAGAATATTACCTATATAAGCTAGGAACAGTAATGTTGATTATGCAAAACAATCCTTAGCCATTAATACAATCAAAGAAAAGGCTGCCATCATGGCTAGATGGAAGAAAAAGTATAGCAAAGATAACAGCAAAATCCAGGAAATGTCGAGAGATAGCTTTAGGAAAAGCTGCAAGAAAGATAGGAATAGAGCCCAATCACTCTCGAGACTTAGCACCAAAAAAAAAAAATACAAGAAGGACAGGCCTAAAGTCCAGTCACTCCCGAGACTTAGTACCATCAACAACAAAAGCAATGAAACAAATGCAAAAAAAATTGGGAATAAAAAATTAGAAAGTAGGAGTGAGAGCATCAAAAAGTATGGAAACAAGGTAGAAACTGGCGGGATAACATTACAATACTTGGTGGTTTTTTATACTTGCAGTATAAAAGTGGATGTGGCCATCGTTTTGCCTATTCCTACTCCTTGTTTTACTTTGAAATTTGATTCAATTATAGACTTTGATTGAGTTCTATCAGAAGCGCATCCTTTCTAAGTACTAAATAAATTTAAAATTTTCAAAAATCAGTGGTTTTGGTACCATTCTTTTTGCCCACCCCTTAGCAGTCAGGTAGTTATAATGTCTCCCATAAGCAAAGTATGATTACTAGAGCTTTCTATCCCACTTCCGACATCAAACAACCCCCCTTAAGATATTGTGCATTTTTGTTAGGCTCACATAATTTGATTACATATATGCATCTGTATTTGGTTGCTGAAACTAAGTTTACAACAGGGAAATTTAGCTATATACACCTTTCATTTGGTTTGAACAGTTACCAAGTTACAAAAAGCACATGAATGGGTGAATCAATGGCCACACCCATTATGAGGTTGCACTGTGTCAAAAACCACCAAGTGGTGTAATATTATCCCGCCCATTCCTACTTCCGATTTTTTAAATTTAAATAATAATACTTCTGGGCATCAGCAACCCAGCAAAATTACTAAGACTGCAATTCTCGCAATAAAAGTAGTACCATAATAACTAAAACAAATAAATGATTTTAAATATATGTCAAAATTAACACAAAATTCTACCTTTGTTTGTAATTCTATTAGGTCGTCAAGAAATTAATGTCGCGTTTTGGAATACTTTCATTAACCACTTCCCCAAAACGTACATCACGTATAATAGTTAGATGAACTGCCTAAACGTCACGTTAGTGTAGCCTCTATAATGTGTAAAGTTTAGTATACTCTAATTCCTTATAGTGATGGCACTCGACGAGACACACATTCGGTATGTAATGCTCTTTGAATACAAGAAGGGAAACAACGCCTCTGTAACCACAAATAATATCAAATAATAATAAGAAGTATACAGAAATGTTTTGAACGTTCGTAAATGTCAACGATGGTTCAGCAAATTTTTTACAGGTGACTTTAGCCTTAAAAACTGTGATGGCAGAAGCTGGCATGTTGGAATTGATATTGATGCTCTGAAGACGCTTGTTGAGTCTAGCCCAAGGCAACACACTCGTGAAATGGCCATGAAATTGGAATACGTAAAAATTTAAGGAATATGGGAAAACTCTATAAAGAAG
>NW_013666242.1:159100-164802 GCF_000517525.1 Limulus polyphemus
AAATATGATGTCTATTGACCTCTTTGGCAGAGATACGATGATTATTGACCTCTCTTGCAGAGATATGATGCTTATTGGTCTTTCTGACAGAGATATGATACCCATTGACCTCTCTGACAGAGGTATGATTTCATTAACCTCTCTGACAGAAATGTGATACCCATTGACCTATCTTGCAAAGATATTATACCCATTAACCTCCCTGACAGAAAATATGATGTCTATTGACCTCTTTGGCAGAGATACGATGATTATTGACCTCTCTGACAGAGATATGATGCTTATTGACATCTCTGGCAGAGATATGATACCTATTGGCCTCTCTGGCAGAGAATATAATGCATATTGACTTCTCTGATAAAGATATAATACATAATATTTTACCTATATCCTGTTGAATTCCATAAGACTTCTGAAAATATGCATCTGAGACCACAAGTCCGAAAAGAGTCCCCAATATAACCCTTGCAACTGGTAGTTTTTGTACTTTTTTATTTGTTTGTTGCTACGCAATGGGCTATTTTCTGCTCAGCCCATCGCGGGATTAGAAACTTGATTTTTACCATTATAAGCCTTCAGACTTACCACTGAGCCACCAAAGTGGATATCTTCTTTAATTAAACACTAACAAAAATATGAAAATTCTAATGAAATAAGTTATTAATATAAGTGAAAATAACCGAACTAGGTTAACGATTTCGTATAATTTGTTACCTCCTTTCAGGAAAAAGTTTCATATAGCAGATTTGATACACTAAAAAATATTTTAGTGCATTTTCCTAGAATATACACCTCAAGCAAGACTTTCTCAGTGTGAATTTCAATAGAATATATTATCTCTATTATAATATCATAGCCTGGTAGTTAGAGCCCTCGACTCGCATTTTTCAGGGATGTTATAACGTAACAGCCAATCCCACTATTTGTTGGTAATGAGTAGCCCAGTTGGCGGTGGGTGATGTTGACTAGCTGTCTTCTCTCTAGTCTATCACTTCAAAATTAGGGATGGGCGGCTAATAAAGATAGCTCTCGAGTAGATTTGCGCGAAATTCAGAAACAAACAAACTATATTAAATAGTGTGGTTTCCTTTAAGAATTTGGCAAGACTTCATATAAATATGCAAGTAACATATTTGGTTTAAGAATTCACCTGGAGAAACGCCCTCTAGTAAGAGAGCTGGTTATCCAATAAAGTAAGGATTAGAGAATAATTCATATCATAATGAGTAAAATTTTTATTTTGCATTTTGGAAGAAAAAACCAAATATGAAACGGATGGATACATGCTGAAAGATGTTGTGTGGCTCTTAGCAACGATTCAAAAAGTAAGATGACCTTTAAAACTTTCAATAGAATCAAGTAAAGGATTGATAATGATCTGGTCACTAATACAGCGGTTTTGTGTGTGTGTTTTTTTTTCCTCATCTCAGCATATATCAACTCTCGAGCACGATTCCTGTAATTATCGATGCCGTTTCTCGTGATCACGCGCATCCTCAACATACCTCGGCCTCTTTACTTTGATCTCTGGTTAAACAAAACCAAAAGACTTCCCTTCAATTCGTTGTTTCTTGAACGAGCTCTCTATACGAACCTCCAAAAATGACGCTGTTATCGTCTCAGTTGAAACAGCTTCTATTGCTTGAAACCAAAAGAATGAGCTTGTTGACGTCATTGATAAAAAAATCAGTTTATAAGCACTTTTAATTGGCGTCTTATCGCGAATTGATTCTATGTCTATGCTTGAATTTTTTACTAAAACTTTCGTTCAACATGCATTTTTAATCTAAATGAAACCAAAAAGGAAATAAATAATTTACCACTTGTTTGTGAAATGTTTTTTTTTCTTCTCATTTTTGACTTCGGTCCAATTATACCACAGCGATCTCTTGTCTAATTTAACAATTTTAATTTGTTCCTCAGTAAACCGTTTTTTGAAAATGTTCTTTTTTCTTTCTTTTTTTTTTGTAATTTTCCACAAAGTTTCAACTTTCGCTTACGAACTAGTTTATTGCCAACCTTCACCATCATGAAAATTAGGAGTACACAGTATAAAATATAACCTAGGTTTTTAGTTTTATATTCGAGATTTTGAAAAGAGAATGGCTTTGTAGTTTCGATTGATTTCATATTATTATAGCATTACGTTTTCATGCTGTCTGATTTTATTTATCAGTCTTTGTTTTAGGGCAGCTGCTTAGCTAAGATTTTATTACAATTGTGCATTTGTCGATAGAAGCACCAAATTTGGTGGACATCTAGTGTAATATATATACTTAATTATTTAAGAATGGGGCACTTGAAATTGCATCTGTGGCTAAAATTGTCAGAAGTCCAAAGTGGTCTCCATATATAGTGGCTGCTCGGAGCCTGTAAGCCATAGTTTAAAATATAAAAATGTAATTATCACATGCTTTACTCCCATTAAACGGCTCCATTTGATAAATAATGTGCAAAGCAATGTTATTAGCATAAGATAGTTCACTTTTTTCTTTGTTTTAGATAATCTGCCAACTTACTTTAAACTATCGCCTTAAAAAGATATATAGAACGATCTTAAAATCGAACTTTGACGATTCATCATTTCTTCAAGTTGATATTTAATAAATATCTTGCTTGTGCATCGTCTCTGTCACTGGAAAAGCGAGCAAACGAACGCACTGGTTTAAACAGCCTATCATTATGGATAGCTTCTGGATACACAATTGACTGGCCCAAAACAGCTTGAGGACTTCACCCAAGAGCGCCTCATTGAAGGAAGTAAGCCAATAGATGACGTCATTGCACGCAGCAGGCTACCCTTGTTTGTAATGTCCACGTCCAAGACTATGTCTAAGGATAAATAGCAATAGGCCTCAATGAAAGGAGACCTGGAGCGCTTCTCATGCATGCACGTTGCATGCCAGACACGAGATGTAAGGCTAGATGAATTCTTTCGTCATGAGAATCAAGCTTGGCCACCATCATTGTCACAAGGAGGAATACTTCACATGGACGTTAAAAGCGATCTGCTGGATTGCCTTGTAGACCTAGCTGAGGCTACTTCCCAGCCTCTTGATGCCACCTGTACAATCATTGACGAAGCAGTTGCCATCCAAATGTTGAAGCCAGGAACTGCAAAAACATTTGGTGAGTATGCTAAGCACGTGTTCATCACCTATGTCAAGACATAACTTCATCGAGTGAAACGCCTTGACCTGGTTTGGGACAAGTATGTCTCTGACAGCTTAAAAAGCACTGCCAGAGCTAAACGTGGGAAAGGGGTGCGAAAACGTGTCACTGGTTTGCACCCATACTTAGAAACTGGCAGAATATTTTGCATGTGGATGAAAATAAGAAGGAACTCTGACTTTCTTTCAAAGTATGTCATCAGCTCACTAAAGGAACAGGACAAGGAAGTCATAGTCACCGATGGGCAGCAAGTTCTTTGTGTTTCTACTCGAGAGGGTCTTGCATAACAAAGCTACCAGAAGATACTACGCACTCTGGTCCTTACCATTATGATTTCCAAGGCCTTGCCTGTCCAATCTGAGTTCTTTGGATCAGGGAAGAGGTACCACTGTCTAGTCCAATCGATAGCTGCTGCTCTTGACCGAGAGAAATAACTTGCCTTCCAATGTTCCATACAGTGACTGATTGTGAAATTGTGTCAACTTTTGTTGGGCATGGCAAGAAAGCCGCCTGAGCAGCATGGAATGTCTTGCCAGAGCTTATTGACGCCCTGCTTAGTTTAGCCTATACCCCTAATCATGTGTGAGAAAGGTGCATGAGTACCATAGAGAGATTTCTTATACTTATGTACGGCTGAACGTGCACTGATGTCAATGAAGCCAGAAAAAAGTTGTTCCCAAAGAAGAGACCACCAGCAGCAATTCTGCCTACATACGCAGCACTTGAGCAACATGTCAAGTGAGCTGCCTACCAAGGTGGGCACATTTGGGGCCAGACATAGGATCCAGCACCTGTGCTTCCTTCTCCTCTTAACTGGGAATGGATGAAGAGTGAAGACGGATTGTGTGAGCCAAAGTGGACAACCCTTCCTGAAGCAGCAAAAGCATGCTATGAGCTCCTCTGCTGTAGCTACAAAAAGGATGCCACAGCCTATCAAAATGCAAGAGAGCTGCTCTGCAATGTATTGACCTGTGCTCATGTGAAGAAGAGTGCTCATAGAACTGACTATGATGTCCTTCAAATCATAAGAAATAGTACTGTATATGAACTATGGAGTGATTTTCTATTCTCAGAAGTAAAATACATACTTACACAGTACATTGCGTGTATTTTGCGATAAAAGCATCAAACTTGGCACATTTCAAATACACGTCAAGGTGCTTATTTTTAGATTAGGAAAATTCAGGAACTCCCCCCTGTGTGAGGCTGGGCAACAGTTAGGGAAATAATATAATTGCACGAATCGATATTGGCCACCAGCAACAGAGTGCAAGAGAGTGATTACAAAATGTATTTATAGTATTTTGTGATCTTTTAAAGACAGTACTAGAACCAAAAAATATATTTTACCCCGTGTTTCGGAAAAAAAAAGTACTTTATTTACACCAACTACTATTAGTAGTTGCTTAGCAGAAAGAGGCAGAAACATAAAACCATACATCACCAAGTAATCATTTCTGCAGTCACCAGAAAATAGTATAAATGAGTCTTTCAATGATTATCTTGACACCTGCTGCAGCTGCATAACTTTATTCAGGGTATAGTATGCTACAATGGCTTATAATGGCTTGAAGGCTTATAATATTAACTGTCAGTGCTCGATCCCTGTAGTAAGCACAAAACATATAACCCCGTTCTGCAGCTTTGCTCTTAAACCAACCAACCAACCAATATCAATATTAAATATTCAAGACGCTTCTGATACTGCTACACAATAACAAATTATAAAATACCCGAAACTTATTAAGAAATATCTGTTTGTTTGTTTGTAATTAAGCACAAAGCTACACAATGGGCTATCTGTGCTCTGCCCATCACGGGTATCGAAACGCGGATTCTAGCGTTGTAAGTCCGCAGTCATACCGCTGTGCCACTGGGGGGCAAGAAATATCTCTACCCACTCATTATATAAAAACATATTTTCAAATAAATGTTAAACATTTTATTCGAAAAAGTAAAAATGAAAATTACTTTCTGATGGCACAGCTAAACAAGAAATTACTAGCAAACCTTGAATAGGCATGGCTTAGTGGTTAGGGTGCCGGGTGGTCCAAGGTTCGAGTTACAATATGCTGCTGAATACATTCCACATATTCGGCTGTAGGAGCGTTATAACTGTTACAGTTAATCTTGCCATTTGGTTAAAAGTAGCCACATAGTCGTCAGATGTCGCTAACTGGTTGACCACTCTTTGTTCAGCGTTTCCAAGTTATAAATGGCTAAGCCTGAACCTCAGCGGTCCCTGACCTTGCCAGCTAGGCGTGGCCTTGCGGATATCTTGTTGGGCTATGGATCAAAAGGTCGAATTTTTTACATGTGATGCTGGTGAACATGCTCTGCACTGACAGTATATCCCGTTATTCCGTTCAAAAGAGCAAGACAAAACCCTAGACGCAGATGGTGCGGCTGGCTTTTTCCCTTTCCTTCTGCTCTGTAGTTAAAATTGAGGGACGACTATACCTGAATACTAGGGGTTTCGGGTCTAGCCGCTAAGTCTGCGAGCGCATAAAGTTTGTTTTTGTTTGTTTTTT
>NW_013666242.1:165526-177634 GCF_000517525.1 Limulus polyphemus
GGCATGGTCAGGTGGTTAGGGCGCTCGACTCGCGCTCTGCGGGTCGCGAGATCGAATCCTCGTCACACCAAACATGCTCGCCCTTTCAGCTGTGGGGGCGTTATAATCCCACTATTCGTTGGTAAAAAGAGTAGCCCAAGAGATAGGGGTGGTGATGACTAGCTACCTTCCCTCTAGTCTTACACTGCTAAATTAGGGACGGCTAGCCCTCGTGTAGCTTTACGCGAAATTCATAACAAACAAACAAACAGTACTTGGTGATGTATGGTTTTACGTTTCTGCCTCTTTCTGCTAAGCAACTACTAATATATATATATTGTTCTGTTTGTTTGTTTGAAGTTAAGCACAAGGCTACACAATGGGCTATCTGTGCTCTGACCACCAGGGGTATCGAAACCCGGTTTCTAGCGTTGTTGTTGCCACTGGGGGCTTTTTTGTTGTTGTTGTTCTACTACTGTCTTTAGAAGATCACAAAATATTCTGAATACATTTTCCAATCACAGTCTGGCACTTTAATCAAAGAATTGAGTCATCTTCTGTTGCTGATAGCCAATATCGAGCCGTGCAATTATATCATTTCCCTAACTGTTGCCCAGCCTCACACAGGGGGAAATTCCTGATGCCTCCCAATCTAAAAATAAGCACCTTGACATGTAGTTGAACTGTGCCAAGTTCGATGCTTTTATGGCAAAATGTACAATTACTGTGGCTATCCGCCCCACTATTTCTTGCAACAAACCATTCAATTGAAATTATGAAAAACAAACGCATCATTTAAAACACGATTCCCGAAACTTTTGACCAAAAAATTATAAGGGTTCTACTATACGATATCAGTTTTAAGACATAAAAATGTGCTGTATAAACAAATATGATGAGATGAATAAACAAAAGTATAACTTTTATTTAATTCTTTTACGCGCTCATTGCAGGGATCTATCTCCAAACTTTAGCGTTATAAGTTTTAAAGCATACTGCTGAGAGCTACGAGGGGATGCAAAAAATAAAAATAAACAAGAAAACTACAAATTAAAGGAGTTTTATTTGATTCCTTAAAAAAATATGACATGCTAATGATATTACATATTTAAGCAGCATGGTGAATGTGGAAATGAAGTCATTGTTATGTTTGCTTACCTTTAGATCAACTGCATTAGTTTTGTACTATATTTCCAATCTTGAAGTTAGGGTTGAGTTTTAGAACATCGTGAAAACGCAGTAAATCATTAAATATAAACTGCAACAGAAGACAAGAATTTACGTGCAAAAGTTGGTATTGTTTCCTTACAATAAGATGAAATATAATAAATGTGCAGTCAACAATGAAAAACAATCATAGCAAATACGCTTACTAAGCATATTGTACCACAAAAATAAAAATTTTATTAGATGTAAGAAATTTGACTAGAACTGATCATTTTCACGTTTTGAAAGCTAAGGCATTTTTAAGGAACTATTTGTGCAGAATTTATAACGGAAAACTTTATTTCAAATGTTTCAGTAAGTACCAGCAAAAGGAAGTAAAAAATATATCCCAATCCATCTAAAGATCGTAATTAGAGAGATGAAAGTTTTTGCTCTTATTTTATTCCTTCCGCTAGAGGAAGGAAATAAATGTTCTAACGGTAATATAATTTCTACCATCCTTCTAAACAACTGAAAGCAGATCGTTTGTGTAATAACGACAAACAGGAAAAGCGCAGAAAGCAAACATGGTTTTATTTAATCACTATTATGCCTTCTATTCAACGAAGTTGATTCAAGTCTTATAATCACTAGTCATTCACTGATTGTCCATTTACCTCGTATTATAAAACCTGAAAAGCCTGTCAATTTTGGTAGTTACTTTCTCTTGACCTTTGAACTTAAAGAAGCAATAATCATAAGATCTCGATGTTTCACACTTACCTGTAACCTACGTTATCTTCACGCAAGTTTCTAAAGTTGTAAAAAAAAATCGCCATCAGAAGGATTGATTACAATGTATTATAACAGTGTGTATGTATTGAAGTATTACTGATTTATTGTATCATTTATAGTGTATAGTAGTAGCAATAAAATACTGAAGTAGTAATGGTGTATTGGATTAGTTATAGTGTATAGGAGTAGCAATAAAGTAGTAACGGTGTATTGGATTAGTTATAGTGTATAGGAGTAGCAATAAAGTACTGAAGTAGTAATGGTGTATTAGAGTAATAGTTTGTTTGTTTGAAGTTAGACACAAAGCTACACAATGGGCTCTGTCCACCACGGGTATCGAAATCGGTTTCTAGCGTTGTAAGTCCGCTGACATACCGCTGTGCCACTGGGGAGAACTAGAGTAATAGTGATGTATGGTATTAGTTATGGAGGATTGGATACTGGTCTTTTATACAGGCAGTGAAGTGAATTAGACTAGCTGTGATGTATTGGAGTAATGATGCTGTGTTAGATTAGGCACGTGTTGGAATAGAGATGAAGCATTGGATTAATTACGATGTTCCGGAGTAATAATGGTGTATTGGATTAGTCACGTATTGGAACAGTGATGATTATTTGGATTAATTACGATGTGTTGGACTAATAGTGTTATTTTAGGTTAGTTTCGATGTGATGGCGTATATGTGATGTTTTGAATTAGTCATGATGTATTAAAGTTAATATAATGTTTTTAATTAATAATGATGTTTTGAACTAATTATGATGTATTTTAGGAAGTATGATTTTTTTGGATTAGTTGCGATGCATTGTATAAATTACCATGTGTTGGAATAGCGATGATGAATTGGATTAATTACGATGTATTGGACTAATAATGTTGTTTTGGCTTAGTTACGATGTGACGGCGTATTATTGATCTTTTAGATTAGTTACGAGGTGTTGGAGTATTAATGATGCATTGGAGTTGTAATGATCACACAAGAACACTACTGAACAATATAAACCTGAGTAGTATTAGAAGTAAGTGCTCTTCTAATTAAAAAAATATTGAAGTTAGATAGATTTAAGATTATAAAACAGTGGAAACAAATTACTGAAAAACCTACCATAAAATATTTTAAACACTTACACACAGCAGTAATGAATGTAATTTAAACTATCAAACCGTTCTGGACATAAGAAAATAAAGCTTCACCAGTAATACAAGATATGAACAAGAAACAAAATAATAAAAAAAGGAACCTTTTATGTTCGACTAACTTGGCTACTCTACTACCTTAGGTGTGTAAAGGATGATAGGACGCAGGAAATGAGATGATAAACAGGATTATCATTCATTCTTATTCTTCTTACTACGTAATACTTTAGTTCACAATGAAGGATGGGTTGCACGTGGAGATAAACACTTGCAAGATGGTGCGTGCAGATAGTATGATCATGCTTAATAATGCTTCATTCACGCCTGTGATTCAATGTGGATGCTCTACTACAGGGTATATTAATTGACTGTACTGAAATTTATATAAGAAGAAATAACATGGATAAAAATGAAATTGTGGAGTTTTCTTTTATCATTCTTAAAGCATAAACTCGGATGTTTAAAAGAAATATTTTGAACGAACTGTTTTGTTGTTGTTGTTTTTTATGTAAATCACCCAGCACTCGTGGAACTAACTATAGTAATTATATGGATCATTTAAAATTTGCCTCAAATAACTTGAGATCAAACAGAGTAAGCCATAAACTGTTTTTAAATATTCTTAAATTATACTATAACTATAACAACAAGTCCAGAAAACATAAAATATTTGTTATTACACCTCTAACCGTTAGATGTCGCTCTCATTGTTTTCACTCCTGTTTTTATAACCTCAAAAATTTTTGTTTGTTTGTTTTTGAATTTCGCGCAAAGCTACACGAAAACTATCTGCGCTAGGTGTCCCTGATTTTGCAGTGTAAGACTAGAGGGAAAGCAGCTAGTCATCACCACCCACCGCCAACTCTTGGGCTACTCTTTTACCAACGAATAGTGAGATTGACCGTCACGTTATAACGCCCCCACGGCTGAAAGGGCGAGCATGTTTGGTGGAAATGGATTCGAACCCGCGACCCACAGATTGCGAGTCGAGTGCCCTAACCACCTGGCCATGCCGTGCCCCTCAAAAATGACGATTTTTGTTTCTACATGTTGATACAATTGATAATTGATACGGCCTTTAAAATACAGCTATCATCAGCTTCACGCAATTCATTAGATAAAATTATCTCTTTTAATAAGAAATGACATAGAATAAAGACCTTGTCAGACACTTACCGCACTCGTTTTAACTAACAAATGTCATAAAATGAAGACCTTGTTAGACACTTACCGCACTCGTTTTAACTAACAAATGTCATAAAATGAAGACCTTGTTAGACACTTACCGCACTCGTTTTAACTAACAAATGTCATAAAATGAAGACCTTGTTAGACACTTACCGCACTCGTTTTAACTATGAAATGTCATAAAATAAAAACCTTGTCAGACACTTACCGCACTCGTTTTAATTAACAAATGTCATAAAATATAGAGCCCGGCATGGCCAGGTGGTTAGGGCGCTCGACTCGCAATCTGCGGAGCGCGGGTTCGAATCCTCGTCCCACCAAACATGCTCGCCCTTTCAGGCGTTATACTGTGCGGTCAATCCCACTATTCGTTGGTAAAAGAGTAGTCCAAGAGTTGGCGGTGAGTGGTGATGACTAGCTGCCTTCACTCTAGTCTTACACTGCTAAATTAGGGACGGCTAGCGCAGATAGTTCTCGTGTAGCTTTGCGCGAAATCTATAACAAACAAACAAACATAAAATATAGACCATGTCAGACACTTACCATACAAGTTTTTTTGTTAAATTTCACACAAAACTACTCGAGGGCTATCTGCTCTAACCATCCCTAATTTTGAAGAGATAGTCAAGTCGTAAAGTAATAGAATCGAATAGTCGGAAGTGATTATCATTCTAATAATGTAATGTACAATGCGATAATTATTATATGTTTTTCTGGCAGTACCGGGGATCGAATCAAGGGATATCTCTAACAACTGAGTTTTGCTCGACCCTACAACAATCGAATATAGAAAGATTGACTGTCCTCTTTAAACACAAGTATAAGCAATGTTAAAATCACACAAATATGAAAAAAACACCAGGTTTTGATATCACACAGAAGCAGGAAAACAAATCAAATGATGTCCCACTCATAAAAATCACTCCGATCCATACACAATCAGATGTAGAAATTACTTTCAGACCCAGGAACATACATACACATTCAACAAATTCAGACATAATCAAATATTATTCACATGTGGACGACATATATGGTAGACAATATACGATCAACTTCAATATCGTCAAATATAGACATCTGAATCATATACACGTTCTCAGTTGCAGGAGTCACACTCAAGTTGAAAGTCATCAAAAGCAAACATAACTCTAAAATACACAAATAAATCACCAGATCTCAACTAAAACTCGGATACCCATTATAATATTAAGAAGTCAAAATCAGATACAAATATAAACAAATGTTACCTTTAATTAAAAACATACAAACATTGCCAGATCTATACAACACGCCTAAATATAAATATAGCCAGCTGTAGTAGATACTACACAGAGACACGGGTATCGTCAACTGTAGATACAGACATCGCTAGTTATAGACACCACATCCAAGTAAAGGTATAGCTACCTGTAGACAACACATTTAAATACATTTATATCCAGTATACACCACATATAAAGAAGATAATTTGAATGCTTTAATCGCAATACCTGTTTGATAAAGTAAAAGAGCGCAGACTTAACACTCACAGATTTAAATAAATAGCTGTTAGATGTATAAATAAATAAATAGCTGTTTGATGTATAAATAAATAGATAAATAGCTGTTAGATGTATAAATGAACAGCTGTTAGATATATAAATAAATAGCTGTTAGATGTATAAATAAATAAATAGCTATTAGATGTATAAATAAATAAATAAATAGCTGTTAGATGTATAAATAAATAGCTGTTAGATGTATAAATAAATAGCTGTTAGATATATAAATAAATAGCTGTTAGATGTATAAATAAATAGATAAATAGCTGTTAGATGTATAAATAAATAGATAAATAGCTGTTAGATGTATAAATAAATAGATAAGTAGCTGTTAGATGTATAAATAAATAGCTGTTAGATATATAAATAAATAGCTGTTAGATATATAAATAAATAGCTGTTAGATGTGTAAATAAATAAATAGCTGTTAGATGTATAAATAAAAAATAGCTGTTGGATATATTTGGGATAAAAACTCTTCTTGTCAATGAAGAAAATTAAACCAAGCTATCGGTAATACACACATAATACCCTAAAATTATATGTATTTATCAAAAGACATAACGAACTTCTTTTGGTATACTTCCTGTAATCATAATCTTAGCTGGATTGATGACGACTAACATTATTCGCTATTTTCAGCTGAAAAATGGAAGAAATTTTCTTATCCAATCACACCTAATATGCCTCTTGTTTCGAATTTAATTTCCGTTTTCCAGTTATCTAATAGGTTTGCTTTTACTTAACTTGTTTCTTTGTAAATGTCTGAAACATATAATTAACAGTATAATTCATTACATTAAAACCACAGCGTGTTCTAGATTTATCTAAAAATTTGTTTTGATCTCACCTGTAGATTTAATTCGTTTAGTTAACTTTCACGTAGAAGTTTAGATTGATACCGGAGTTCCACACTTTTAACGATTTCTGTAATCATCAGATTTTAATTAAAACAGGTGTTGTTTATTTTAGTTAAAAAGGTCCAAAGATTAATGCCCCCTTCAGTGGCTCAGCTGCAAGTCTGCAGGCTTACGACGATAAACTTCGGATTTCGATACCAGTGGCGGGCAGAGCACAGATAGCTCATTGTGTGGCTTTGTGCTTAACAACTACCAAACCAACTCAAAGTTAACTGTTTTAGTGCAGCTTTCAAAATTGACTTAATATCAACTATTGAGTGTTTTTGTGTATATTGTATTTTTAGGATCATTAAACATACGTAGATAGAAATTCCTTAGTAACTCTAGGTTGTTTTATTTCTCTCACATGACTGGTAAGTGTTTAAAAATGGGCAGTGTTTTGAAATCGACGACACTATAATTTGATTTAACATAAACATTTGCAGTACAAATATAAGAAAATTGGTAAATTCTAAGAGAGAAGCAAAAAGTGTGCTGGGAATGTACATTAACTTGTTGGGGTCATTAATGTAGAGGTCGAGTGCAATATTACAAGCTTCATTGGCGGAAACTTCGGTGAAGAGTGACACGACATCAAGACTAGCCATTAAGGCATACGAATTTGGTTCGTCTAGTGTATATTTTAAATTGAAGGCATCTTTAAAAAATGAACCAGCAGATGTTACACATGGTGTGAGAGCCCAGGCTATGTATTTGCCAAGATTGTAGTTGAATGAATCATAAGTGGACAGTATAGGTCATAGGGGGCAATCCTGTTTGTGTGGTTTAGGGATGCCATAGAGTTGTGGTGTGTGTGAATCACCCATTCAAGCTCGTCTCCATACATTATTAGTCTCAAAGTGGGTTCCTCGTAATCGAATAAGAAAATTTAACCTAATCGAGGACAAGCCAAAATAGGACATCCTAGTCAACATTAAAAAATATGGTAAACATTGTTGATTTCACAATCTTGATAATAACACCTACGGTCAAAACCTGCTATGTTTAATTTACTTACAAGACACCTCTTTACCAGTAACTAAAAGCAACCCCGAGATAAAATAAATATATTACAAATATATATCCACATCACTTGACATACACTCTTTTTTTTTATCGTCACGTGATTTATCTGAATCTCATGAAAAGTCGTCGTTTGATGTGTATAGCATTAAATTATCGTGGTGTTAGACTAATTATGAGATAAAGTCCCTTACCTTATATTTCGTTAGTGACGTAACGTTAAAAGTAAAAAATAAATACCAAATTCCCGCATTTATAGCTGATGTTTTTGTTAGTTTTTCATAGTAAGTGATATCTAAATTATAGTCCTAACAAACTTAAGACTTTATGATATATCTAGGTTAGCATTATTACCAGTAATTTACCCACTATCTCGCTAAGCCTAACCTTTGTTAGTCTCGTTTAAACTAGCCTTTCACTTGAGCCCCTAACGGCATTTACTGAGTCGCAAGGGATTTTGGGAGAGTCTGAATTGAACGATACTAAACCATAGGTTAGATTTAGTTTTGGTTGTTTGTTAAATTTCGCGCAAACCTATACAAAGGCTATTTGTGTTAGATGTCCATAATTTTGAAATGAAAGACTATAGAAAGGCAGCTAGTCAACACCACTCACCGCCAACTCTTGAACTACTCTTGTAAGACCAAGTAGTGGGATTTGACTTAATAAAGAGCTGATCGTCATTATTTATTTTGGTATTAACGGGACGCGAACCACAGAACTTCAGCTCCATTACCCGGCCGCGTTCTATCCAGTCAGATTTAAGAACGGTGCATATATAGTGTTACTATGTACCGCATCAAAATATATCCTAGAAACGTTTGGCATGCAATTGTATTCAGAATATTTAAGCTTAAGATGAATCTTCAAAAATAGAGATGACTTCTTGTCTTTTTTAAAGGGACAGTTTTAAAAGCTTTATTAATATAAATATTCCCCGATGGAACAGCGGTAAGTATATGGAGTTACAACGCTAAAATCCGGAGTTTAATTCCCCACGGTGAGCACAACAGATAGCTCAATGTGGCTTTGCTCAGAATAGAAAAAAAAACAACGTTAATATAACACTTATTTTAAATTCTTTAATGTAGTTTCCTAATGTGATAAAATATATAATTTTTTTTGATCCAATATAAATTCAAGCTTTTTTGTAAAATAATGAAATAATTTTAAAATAGGGTTACATAAGTTATGCCCATTTGCTGTAGGTACGTTCCATACTAGACTGTATATCTTGCCCAAAGCGATAACGCAAGGCTTTTCATCGAACTTAACAGTATAAAGTATAGGTGAAGTAATACGTTATTCGCTGATACTGTGTGTAAAATAAATCAATTAATTATATAAAATTCATGTTAAAATCCATAAATCGTTTATTTTAGTGATTAGTCACAATTATTTCCAAATCACAATAACAGTCTCAAGTTAATGTTTTGAGAAACCGCGGCGAACATCAAAATCTCGGCATATGGCGTGATGCCAGAGGCTTCGCTAGGCACTGCCCCCAGGGGGCTGTACTCCGATTCTATTTGACCGTGTCCCCATTTGTGCCTTGAAAAATTAGAATAGAAAACCATGATCGACATAATATTGAAACTCCGACAATTCCCGCGTCTATGGGCCCGAGCCCCGAATCTTTTAAACACCTAGCGACGCCTCTGCGTGACGCCATCTTGAAATGTTCGCACTATTAGAGGACTGATAAAAACGCTGCGTCATTTGGAAACGGCGTGTAGCAGGTGTATTACCAGTAAGCCTAATATGATTAAGCAGCGACTTAGGTAATGAACACAAAGAATGGTAAGAGAGAAACAACCTGGGATATTGCACGCGTGTTGAATATCTTCGTAACTAAAACTACTTTAATATTTTGCTTTTAAGATATAGCCTAAACCATTTTATACACTGGGGAAATCTAGGGATTATAGCCCTTCTACTTGTTTTTCATCCCAACGGGGGCTAAATGCGACTGCCGAACAGCAGTCAAGAAAACGGTGCCCAGTGGGGAAGCCCTCTCCGAACAAAGTTTTTTTGAGTTGGTTGAATATGAAGAATAGAGTTGACCTTATACATGTTATCCATAGCAGTGTTTCTAAAATACAAGTCCACGAACCGGTGCAGTCCATCATAACCACCTTGCCTATCCGTAGGATCTCACGAAAACAAACAAAAACTGACAAAATATTGATATGAATTTCACAGTGGTTTTTCATGGTAATTGCATTTTAGTGGTTAGCGACAGTTTATGAAGATAGCGAGACGGTCCCTGTCATCGGCAAGTTTGAGAAACATTGTCCTATATAACTCTCTGTCTAACTTCTCACACCTCTACCCTTTGACCTCCACTAACATACTGCATGTGACTTTCGTAAAACTGAGGAGGGCCTCATAGGGAAACAAACTCGGTTCTTTGGGTCAAGTTATGCGTCTTGTCTACTTATAATACACTTTCTTAACGGTGCTGTTACGTAAATCAAGTAAATGTAATTTAATGACTTGAATTATAGGGCTTGCGTGAGTATGAACATTATGAAAAAATTTAAATATGGTAACGTGTAAACTTTTTTTTAAGATATTAATGCTGAACAAATTAAACAAAACATAATATCCCAAATATATATATATTTATATAATCACAAAAAAATGTAACCAATAGATTTAATCCTAGAAGAATGCAATGCGTGATATGTCGTGCATCAGATAAAGTAGGCTACTTTTTCACCATTAACACAACTATATTATACCGAGAAATCTGTAATATTTTTGAAAATATTCCTTAGAACAAATTCTTAATCCAAGAGGTAATACTTTGAAGCACAATTGAATGTTAGTTTAACACGTGAAATCGTGAATTCGTGCTCTAAAAGTTTCTACAGACGATGGGGCTCAACCAGTTGAGATGTTTATGGACTCTGAACGTTGATCTATGTAGGGCAGTTACCATGGTATATGGACCATGGGTTCAAAATTTCCTGGCGTAGCCCTTGAATAATTCAATGTCTATCCTCAAGGTTTAACCTCAATATCTCAGTTTCACGTCATCATGGAGTTTTATGTTTTGAATAGATATAAGAAACATATAGACCTAAATAAGCTTTTACCAAGATTGGTTTGGTTACTCAAGAACTAAAGGCTTTTTCAGAGTTCTGACGCAGCACTACAGTACTCATGTTTCAAGAGGAAAAGAACGAATAGAAAAGGAAGAAACAAAGAAATTGTTCATCTGTCTAAACTACGGTTTAAATGTAAAAAAAAACGTTTATAGATTACCTGATTTTTATCACAAATCTTAGGCCTACTTATCAGTCTACTTTGGAAAAGATTAAAAAGCCTATTGATTACAAGTCCAGTTTTCTTTCAATGTTTTAACTGTAATTATTACAGGTGGTATATATTTTGGATTAATTTAATTTTACATTTTCTTATGTTTATGCTTTATTTACAAATATTTTCAAGGTTTATTTTACTTGTTGATATCCACACACGACATTCTACTTTAAATGCTCGGTCTTTATATTTTGATTTTCTTAAAGTGTTTGAGTTATTTTAATTGAAGCTAAACAACTGTTGTTTAAATATAACATTCCGTTTATTATGGATCAGATATGGTATAATATATGTTGGTTTGATGTTGCCTCTGTTCTCTTTTTCTTGTCTTAGTGTGTTCCTTTTATTTAAAACAGTCTACTTTAGTCTTAAGCCTACAGTGTAACAGATGTCGTTCATAAATAAAGGCCTTTTTCTTTCTTCCATTCCTTAACTAATATTCACGGAAGCCCAAACTTATAAGCGCCTCATTATATCTATCATCACGCTTTCTCACGTTAAAATTAGTGACTTACGATATATCACACTTCACCAGTATAACTTTTTATTGATACTTCAACTCAAGCTTAAAGTTTCATATTTAATTGGTGACAATTTAGCTGTGGAAAATGAAAATTCGGAACACCAATCAAGGAGCCATGAAAATAGCAGAAGTTTTAAAAATAAATCTAGGATTTGAAAAAGAAGAGAAATCTATATTTCTGGAAGTCCACCCTGGAACAAGACATTCAGGATCTTTGTTTGTCTGTTTGTAATTAAGCACAAAGATACTCAATGCTCTGTCTACCACGGGTATCCGAAACTCGGTTTCTAGCGTTGTAAGTCCGAAAACATAGCGCTGTTTCACTGGAGGGCATTCAGGATTTTTTTCTTAATAATATGTTCGTGGTACTTACTTCGTAGTAAGATTGTTGTATGTATGCAAATGCCATTATATATGTATTGTTATTTTGATATCTATCGTATTGAAGAGTATACAAGAAAAGTAGATTCCCAACTGTTAGGTCGTCAAGAAATTAATGTCGCTTTTTTTAGATGAAAAAACCTGAACAACTTATATATCAAAACA
>NW_013666242.1:178557-179131 GCF_000517525.1 Limulus polyphemus
GTATTGCGGCGAACGAAAAAGATGGTAATCTGAAGGTGCTATATCTGGAGAATATGGTGGGTGGGGGAGAACTTCCCAACCCAACTCCATAATCTTGTGTTGCGTCAAACTTGCCGCATGTGAACATGCATTGTCATGGAGAAGAGCACCTTTCCGACTGACGAGTGAAGGGCGTTTCTGATGAAGGGCTTGATTTAAACGATCCAGTTGCTGACTATAGATATCTGCATTGAGGATTGAGGAGTTCGAAAGGAATTACTCCTTTGATGTCCCACCAAATGCAAAACACCACTTTCTTCGGATAGAGTCCAGGTTTTGGGGTCGAAGTGGTTTTTGTCTAGGACTGAGCCATTGTTTTGGGCGTTTAATATTCGCATAGAGAATCTATTTTTCACCACCGGTGACAATTCTGTCTAAAAATAGTTCACGCGCCTGAAGAGACGAAACAACGTTCACACGTTGGATATGATGATCATTGGAGAGTTCGTGAGGCACCCAAACACCTTCTTTATAGAGTTTTCCCATATTCCTTAGATGTTTACGTATTGTTTCATGAGAGACATGCAATTTCAGG
>NW_013666242.1:179935-189019 GCF_000517525.1 Limulus polyphemus
CAATTGTTATTTAACTATTTCTAGATATATTCATTATTAGAAGTTATAACGGTCGAAATGCAAAATACTTCAGAAAAACGTTTCTAAGCAATTTATTTTGACGTTTTGTCTTTAATTTCCTTACAAACATGCTGTTGTCGGATGACATATCATATGAGCATAATATCCAAACATACCATATGTGCATAATATCCAAGTTTTTGAAAACAAAAGTGCATATTCATAAGCGTATTGATTTTATTTTGGCACATGCAAATACATAAAATATATACAATAAAAATATACGAGGATATTAGGACGGAAATTCTCTTTCAACAATTAATGCTACATAAAGCCATTATATGAATTTTGCTGCACTATGACACAAATCTACGTATATCGGCACAAGTTCGCGTAAATTATTGATTAGTAAGATCCGATTATAGGTGGTATGTTTCTTTCTTTTTTTTTACTTTATTCAGCAGAACTTCTGGTTTAATACAAGACTGACCATTACTCTTAAAATAGGCCAGACATGATCTGGTTGTTAGCTTGCCCGAACTGTGAATCCGAGGGTTCACAGTTTGTCTTCCGTTGTTGGAAAAACATGCACTTTTAGGACGTAGCTGCGCTATAAGAGTGGCGGTCAAATCCCACTATTTTAGCGAGACAATAGTAGCCCAAGAGTTGGTGGTGTGTGTTGTTGATCTCCGATCTAGTCTATCAGCTCAGAATTGGCCGAGTGTCGCTTAGTGGTTAGCGTGCCGAACTAGGGATCGAAAGGTCTATGGTTCGCGTTTCTTTGGGCCTTGAGTGCACTATAAGAGAGACAGTCAAATACCAAACTATTTTATTAGAGAACACCAAGAGTTTTTGGTGGACGATGTTGAATAGCTACCTTCTCTTTATCCTATCAGTTCGAAAATAGACACAACCATTCACAGGTTAATCTTTTGTAACTTTGCGCGAAATTTCTAAAAAACCAAAGCACAGTCCAGTTCTACGCGTATATATATTTATTCTCATTTCTTACTAAAGCTTATTTTGGAATGTTCATAAGTTTCTAGAAAATACTATCAGATCCCACTATCGAAAGTCACTCCAACATGACGATCTATGCATAAGATTACAAACAAAGATCACCTTCTTTGTTTGAGCTATGTATTTTTTGTTAGATTAAATGAAGATTCTTTTGGAGTGTGTATGATTATCCAAAATCTTCTGATTTTTTATTTAATATGAAATGAGGATTTTTCTGACCTACAAAAGATATTATATATTATTAAAATGACGTTGTTCTTACGTGTCTGTTTTTAAGTTAGATAATTGACGTTCTACCATGTTGCTTATCACATTTTCTCTCAATATAAATAAATTGGCGAGACGATCACAAACATGTCATGCCTTTAGTTCAAAAATAAAAATATAAGTAACAATAGCTCAAGAGCGATGTCCATTTCATCAAAAGATACCTAGAATAATAAGGAAAACAAACAGTCAAGTGAATATTTGGTAAAAAAACAAGGTTTTTATAAATTTTTCGTCAGGCAAAAAAAAAAAAAACTCAGCTACAAAAAATCATGCTTCGTTAGAATACATTATCCTGAGACTATGTGGGTAACATTAAGCCTTGGTGAAAGTTGTTATCTCCTAAAAACTTACATCAGAAGAGGATTTAGACGTTACTACAGTCTGCTATTTAGCACATGTACTCCGTGTACACGATTCAGCTCCGAGTAAACACGATTTGGGAGTAATCTCCAAAGGAGAACCTGAAACCGTAAAGAATAATAACAGAAAGTGGGAGGGGCAAAGACGTGGGAAAGAACAGGGCGTCAGTTGAAGAGGTTTTCAATAAAAAACAAAGTTGTAGATTTTTGTATGTAAAAGAAAGTGATTTTGGCAAGGAAAAATAAGACTTGTGATAATATTTGCAAAAAAAAAAAAAATACTACACGTTGAATCAAATGCAATCTTTTTGTCAGCTGTTTTTTCCCAAGACATTCTTTGCTGTGGTTATAGGTCATTTTATAAACTATCGTGAAACATTTACCTTTTAATGTATATTACTTTATTAAGTAGTAATAGTTCTTTCTACTTTTCGGATCTGCATGAACACGAGAAAAACTCTACTTTTATAAATAAGTAAGTCAACAAAAACTTACTATATCGTTAAACATCAGAAAAACTTGTAACTCTTTACAAAAGGGGTTTGAAACATTATCATTTTCTCTGAAGGGATTTTAAATACAGATAAAACTTCATTTTATCAACCAGTTAATCTATTAAAGTATCTGTCTGCTTATGTAACTATCTGTCTATACATTCCTCTCTCTCTGAATATATAGTTGTGTATATATGTGTGTCTACCTACTTCTCGGTATGTTTACTTATATAGTTATGTGTCTTACCACTTATATATTTACATTTATTTATCACTGTGTTTCTATATTTTTGCCAATTTTTGTCTATCCATATCTGTGTGCGGCACTACACCTGTCTGTTTATATATATATATATATATCTGTTTTTCTGTCTGTATATCTGTCATTCTACATTTGTCTAGTTCAGTGTATCATTATATCCAGTTAGTCTCTTTAGGAAAGAAAGAAAAACTTAAATGTTTTAAATTCTGAGAAAATCGATATTCTGTTCGTTTGCATACTGTTCTGTAGATAAAACCTATACGTAGCCTCCGGTATAATAACAGATCAGACCTTTCACAGGCAGGGTTGGATTTAGCGTAAGTGAACCGACTAAAATGTGACAGCTTTTCTCCAGCTGAAAGCTTTCATCCTATCCACTCAAAGTTTAGCCCCGACAGTGTGAAACGCCCTGAAGAAAAACTAAAACCTAGCTGCCACGGTGCGGATAAGTATGATCCCTGTGGAGTTGAATTAGGGACAAACATAATGACATCAATGAAAGAAAATAATTCACACGGTTTCATTGGTCCCACTAATGAAGTAGACAACTGCCAAAAATTCACACGTTTCATTGGTCCCACTAATGACGTAGAAAACTGCCAAAAATTCACACGGTTTCATTGGTCCCACTAATTACGCGGATTATAATTATGCTTACATTGAATGATATTCCACAAATTTTATAATTCTGCTTCAGAAATTAAAGCGAACAATGCAACAGTTTAAACTGAAACAATAAAAATATTTAATTGAAAACAAAAGTAGTAGTTAAAATATTTTATTTCTGACAATGAGTAAAATTTACCTTATTTAGTCCCCCAGTTGCTCAGCGGCAGGCCTTACAGTTTATAACGCTAAAAATCGGGTTTCGATATTCACGGAGGACACATTACAGATAGCCCGTTGTACATTTTTGTGCTTTATAAGAAACAAACATTTTGCCACTCCTCAGTGGCTCAGCGGTAAGTTTGAAGGCTTATAACGCTAAAATCCTGGTTTCGATACTTGTGGTGGGCACAACGCAGACAGCCCATTGTGTAGCTTTGCACTAAACTATAGATAACCAAACCTCATTCACCAAGTATAAATCAGCTAGAAGGCTGATGTTTTTCCTGGTCTTATTTTAACGTAACTAAGTTTGTTGCTTTGTGTGCTGTTGTATTCTGTGATTTTAAGGATTTTTAAACGTGGTTGCGGAATTGTTCTTTATCAATATTTAATTTCATTATGACATTCAATAACTTGTCTTGGATTAAACTTAAATAGGCAAACATGAAATTGCTTTTATAACATATATCAGTGATTGTTATTTTATTACTATACTGCTTGTGGTTCTACTCTGAAGTGTCTACAAAAACACCTTGCCTTAGTGACATCAAGCATTTCTGTTCTTAGAATACGAAAAAAAACCCTATAACTCGAGCGCTTTCGAAAGATGGACCTTTCTTCTTCAGAGGCAAACTGAAAAAGGAAGGTCTACTTTTCGAAAGCGCTCGGATTATAGGGTTTTTATTCATTTCTGTCAAGACTTCTTGAACCCATGTGTTTTTCTAACATCATGAATTTTCTTAGAATATTATATTTATGTTAGTATATTGGACACTTCCACATTAACATTTTTGTATCATGCCTCTTTTAGAAGTTACATTTTTACACTGACTTCTTCATCTGTTCTTTAAACTTCATATACTGACACTCAATAGGTTCTAATTAGTTAATTAAACCGTATTTCTTTTAAGTCCAGTATTTGTTTTACATATGCACTATAGTCTTTCATTAAATGCTTCCATGCTCCATATTTTAACTATTAACTGTCATCCTTCTTTACAGCTGGCAAAGTTAGTCAATGTTTACAAACACAGTATATCTCAAGGAGAAGACACTGTCCATCAGAGAAATTTATTCGTCTGCAAAGGTAGAACAAACAAGGTTATCTCTAAGTTTCCACCTAGACAGATAACGCATCACTCAAATCTCCAGTGGCAATGAAGCGTGGGTTCTCCTCTGAATTCAACCGTTTCTAGCTACATGTTTACACTGTTACATGTATACATGTAATTAACCACAATTTTCAGCGTTAGATGACAGACCCCTGATGATAGATGGCCGTAATACTGTGTTAGAAAAGATGTAAAACTAATCCGATGTCATGTTTTGGAATGTTTAAAGACATTGTTCATTGCTCAAAGCTTGTTCGGTTTACACTATATTAAGTTAGGTGTCAGCAGAAACATAATGGATTAAGTTTAAACTTGTTTTAAGGAAGAATTTGACGTAACGGAAATAATATTTTAAAAGCTTGTACTTCATAATAGGCTAACTTGTAGCTTGCTTTGAGGAAAAAGTTAATGTAACGAAGTTAACATTTTATGATTTTATGTTTCATAACAGGCTAAGTCGTAGCTTGCTTTGAGGAAGTAGTTTATGTTACGAAACTAACGTTTTAGGATTTTGTGTTTTATAATAGGTTAAGTTGTAGCATGTTTTAAAGAAAAAGTTGAGGTAACGAAGCTAATATTTTAGGATTTCTGAATGTCGTAACTTGTTTTATTAAGATTTTGTATTTCATGTGAATACATTTCTTAGTTTTATGTTGAGATTTTCCACTGAATATTGTACAGATAAGTACCATCTGTATGTACCATCCCTAGTTTAAAGTAAGGTTTCTTGTAATTGTTAACCAGTCTGTAAGCTACAAGTGGATCAAAGTCCTTTTTCGATAGCATTTAAAATTTGCATTTCTGTGTAAATAATACTATATATTTTGTGATAATGTTAACAGAATATTCCAAAGTCAAAGTAGGAACAACAATACATTTTAGTGACAAACTGTAAGCCATTCTTACTAAAGAAATTAGATTTTACAAGACGAACGGCACGTAGGCTGAATGGTCAGGTTAAATTCAGGTATAGCCATCTTTAATTTTAAACAACTGGCCAGAGAGAGATAAGGCAGCCATCTAGTAGTACCCGCCGCCAAAATGGTTTTGTCCACCTCTTCCAACTGAATGACGAAATTGTCCGACACTTTCATATTGCAGTTACAAGTGAAGTGCGGAGCGTGTTCAGCGTCATCACGTTTCGAACCCCAAACCCTTCGATTCACAACCTTACAAGCTAACCATTAGGCTATGCTCCCCCCCTCCCCTTTCTCGCTAAGGTGCTAATCTATGATACCTATCACGGGATGGATGTACGATTGTGTTTAATTCAATGATTTATTGTTTTGAATTTCTCACGAAGCTACACGAGGGCTATCTGCGCTAGCCGTCCCTAATTTAGCAGTGAAAGACTGGGGGGAAGGCAGCTAGATATCACCACCCACTGACAAACACTTGGGCTACTCTTTTATCAACGAATAGTTGGATTGACCGGCACATTATAACACCGTCACGGCTAAAAAGGCGAGCGTGCTTGGTGAGACGGGGATTCGAATCCGCGACCCTCAGATTGCGAGTCGAGCGCTCTAACCACCTGGCCATGCCGGCCGTTTACTCCAATGTACTGAGGGAAAACTGTAGGATGGCAAGAGGCAATAGAAATGAAGTGTTAACAACTACTTTGTTTTCTTTATAAACGATCCACCTGTATATAACAAACAATAATTTAAAACAGATGTTTAATTTAAATATATGTAACCCCTGACAGCTTTTTCTACTAAGAAATAAACGAATTTACTGTATTAGTTTTCTGGACTATTTAATTATGTTACTGTCCAAAGAAAAGCTCCTTCATTTTGTAACTTAAAAAAATCTATCAAAGACAGTGAGTAAAATAAGAATAAGAAAAATATATTTGTGAAAATCCGTCGCTTGTGGGCTGGGTAAAAAAAAAGCATATGACGTCTAACTAGCCTATAAAAGCTGAAGAACTTCGTGTAGGAACACCCGCTCATTTCAAGCTTCTTATCTGCTAAAACTTCAAAATGAAACTTATTTTTTTGTTAAGATATTATTAATTAATCTGTCTCCCTGTGGGACAGCGGTAAGTCTGCAAACTAAAATCCGGTACTCCAATGTTGCTTTGCTCTTAATTTTGTTTGTTTGTTTAAAGTTAAGCCCAAAGCTACACAATTGGCTATTTGTGCTCTGCCCACCATGGGTATCGAAACCTTGTTTCTAGCGTTGTAAGTCCGCAGAAATACCGCTGTGCCAGTGGTGGGCGCTTTGCTCTTAAACAAACTAACTAAATAATATTACTTGATATTTGTTAGTACTTAAAAATAGCTTTCTGATATATATATATATATATACCACTCCAGTCCAGTACCGGTTTCAAATCGCCGAGTTATAAACTCCAGTCCAGTACCAGTTTCAAAACGGATCATGGACCCATATCCCCCACCACCCCATTGCAGTACTTGACTCAAACTCTTGTGTTATAGACCCCACCCACCGTCCTTAGAACGGATATAATTTGTAATGCAAAACTTTAACATGTCAAAACTCACAACTTTATAAGTTCAGTAACGGATTATTTATGATATAATGTTGAAAACGTCTTTTTACTTCAGAATTTATTCATAGTTGATAAGAATGGCTTTTCCTAAATGTTTAAATTCATTGGGCCAAGCCCTATTCATTCCGCTATACTATATTTCTAAACGTTCTCTTTCTGCCACAAGACTTTCGTATCTTTACTTATAGCTTGATTAGTGCAATTGTAGCCTAGGGTTGGCCGCTCACGAAATCTTCCATTTTCTAAATCTTAAAATAAATCAGTAAAGTGTTTGTGATATTTAGATTATCAGTACGAGGGGGGAATGGAGAAATCCCCCGTACATCCCCTGAATTCAACACTGAAGGACATGTTCGGTTAATAAGTATACGAATAGCGGTGACTGACATTCTATACTTAGTATTATTAATGAAGTTTCCGCACGCAACAAAATTTTTGTTGGTACTTGTTACTAATAGCTAATATTTAGATATCTTATTTTTAATTTATTTGGTTATAATCGTTGTAGAAGACAGTTCTTAATCACAAATAAAATTCGGTATTTTAAAACCAAACGGAGCATTAAGATGAACGTCATCTTTTCATCAACGAAGTTTTTATTTTTGTTTTGGTGGATTACGTTAACGCGCAAATGCAAGCTTTTTAATTAAAAGGTTGCGTTATATAGCGTACAAACATCTAAGTATGTTGGTTGGATGAAACAGGTTGTTGTGTATTTCAGTAAGTTTTTGATGTTGTTGTTTTGTTTTTTTCTATTTTCATGCAGTTAAATCCGAGACTGCGAGGATGAAGTTTCAGAGGGTGCGAAAAATTAGGATAAAAGACTACCGTGAGACACACAATTTTTTTCCGCTGACTCCGTCTTTATAAATCCGAAGAATTGTTATCCAGTAGTTCCCTCTATTACCTGAAGTCTCTAGACCCACTGTTACGTAACGCTTTACAGTTGACGCGATTGGGGTATTTTATTAGCTAACATTAAAAAGATTTTCTGAAAGAAAATTTAATAACTTCTGGGAACATTTAGTAATGGAGTTAACAAACGTGTTACTAGAAATTACGCTGTTACAAGCCACACACATTTTACAGTCACCGTTAAACAACAACGTGAATCCAGTTATATATTTGTAGGGTTTCCATAGTGACTTAACTAGTGTTAACATTATACATGCTAATTATGGTGAGAAAACTGGGCAACGAAGCAATTTACATAGGTTTTTTTTTTCATTTGTAGAAAGTAATGTTGCCCAAACCCTTTCCCTGACTCCTTAACTCCACCTATTATAATAATTTAGATGTTTTATAGATATATTAACTCCACCTATCATAATAATTTGGATGTTTTATAGATATATTAACTCCACCTATCATAATAATTTAGATGTTTTATAGATAAATTAACTCCACCTATCATAATAATTTAGATGTTTTATAGATATGTTAACTCCACCTATCATAATAATTTAGATGTTTTATAGATATAACTCCACCTATCATAATAACGTATATTTTATAGATATATAATATATAACTTATTATGATAGGTGGAGTTAATATATTTAGATGTTTTATAGATGTGCGTTTTTGCACATAGCTACACAATAGGATATCTGCGTTCTATCGACCGCGGGGAATCGAACCTCGAGTTTTTGTGTCTAAAGTCCGAAAGCTTACATCTGTCACACCAGGGGACTAACATATATATTTTAAATATTAAATTCAAATTTATTTTAAATTGTATATAAAAACAAGGATTTAGGATTTCACAATGGTGTAAACTAGCACACGTCAGTAGAAATGTTTATTAACTAGATGGCCCTGTTATATGTCTGTTTCCTTTGGAGCAAAGCTACATTTGTCTATCTGCTATGTTCACCACGGAGAATCGAACCCCGCAGTTTAGCATTGTAAGTCTGTAAAATTACTGCTGTCCCACAGGGGGACGCCATTATATGAGTAAATCATTTGATAATATTTATTTGTTACAGATAGGGACGAATGAAACAATTTTTTTTTACAATAATGACATTTTGTCAGTTTTATTTTGAAAATAGGCATATATATATATGTGTGTGTGTGTGTGTGTGTATATATAAATTAAACATTCGGTTCAGTATCAATCTTTCACCAAAAAAAAAACATATATGTGTATTTAAAAGATATATGAAATGCACACGTGTTTATTGTAATTGATAAAATTTACAGATATTTCGTTGAAGTA
>NW_013666242.1:189878-196961 GCF_000517525.1 Limulus polyphemus
CATATATATATATATATATATATATGTGTGTGTGTGTGTGTGTGTATATATAAATTAAACATTCGGTTCAGTATCAATCTTTCACCAAAAAAAACATATATGTGTATTTAAAAGATATATGAAATGCACACGTGTTTATTGTAATTGATAAAATTTACAGATATTTCGTTGAAGTAGCTTACGGTTGGCTTAAAAACACAATAGAAAAGATCCGATTACCTCTGCTGTACTGAAGTTTGTATTTACAGTCTTAACGGGAACAAAAAAAGTGAATATATTTTCTATTCAGTTTTCATGTGAATTAACTTTCCATGCAACAAAGCTAACTAATTTCTCTTACTCAACATCTTTCTACAAAACATCTACAAGTAAAACATTGTTTTCTCACCTTTAGTTAAAACAAGGATCATTAAAATCATCCACAATTGAATTGAAAAATCCATTTCTTTCTGATTCCCCCTTTTTTTTTATGGAACTAACTATTCATTCCTCCGATATAGTTCTTGTATGATTTTCAGACAAATAGTTTTCTAAGCAATCACGAACGAGTACTCCAACAACCTATCTCAACATAAAACAATCTTCCGCAAGCGTGCCACAGAACTTAAAGCGATGACGCTCATTCAAACAACGGGCCGTCCACAAGACTACTAGCGCCACTAGTGGAGACCCTTGTTTGTAAGTAATAAGTAATCGCCCTAAATGTTTCGAGGGTCGTTTTGTGTATTTCACGCAATTGCCTTGTTTACAAAACTGTAATCATCCAGATACAATATAGAAGGATTTATTAAGTACCTTCATCCCCGTGGTTTTTATATGAATCACTGTGAAATGTCGCTGACTGTTGTTTACATATATAAACATAGGAAGAAAATAGTTTAACGTTTTTCATTTCTCTTCATCGTGTGTACTTTATCGTGTAGTTTACTTACTTCAGAATTAATTAAGCTTCCTTTGTTATTCTGTAATCTGATGATGTTGAATTAATATATTCGAAACGCTTGAACATAATTGATTTTTTTACTTTCTATCTCAGTAGAGGCGTTTTCCCTAGAAATATTTACAGAACCAATTATATGTATAAGGACATACTTATGCCTAAGTTTGCTAATTTCTATCAAACAACAAGAAACTTAATGGAAGTTGTATATTACAAGTATAATAGAAGACACGTACAACTAATGAGCAAAGAGGTGGTTGCTAAAGCACCCTATGTATAAAAAAAAAGTTATAATTAGAAGATATACGCGAACACGTATCTTAAGAAAATATTTCTAACACGAACACACATAGACCTATAAAAGCATGCGTGTATAGGTGTTTCTGAAAATGCTTCATTCTGGTTGTAGTTACGTCAGAACTTTTGTTACAAGTAAATTACTAGTTTTTGTTGGTCGTCATCTTTATATTATTATTATATATACTTCTTTAAGTGAAAATTATATTTTTGTCCAAGATATTTAATAAATGCATTTCCTTTATAACTGGCTTCACCTTGTAACTACACTGTATATACAAGCATCACGTATGACAGGGGCAACGGATGTAAACAAATTACTATTCGGAGCAGAACGGCGGCCTCTTGTGTAAATAGGGTTAGAAGACAGAACCTGGGTTCTCGAGTTAAACTGCTATATATGACTCAAAAAAAGGTCCAAGTGTAAGATACGAAAAGCGATGGAACAAATTGCTGCTAGTAAAGAACCTATATATATAACATAACATATATATAACCAGCCCAAAGGTCCACGTGTAAAATACGATAGGCGATGGATCAAATTTGTTGCGAGTAAAGAACCTGGGTTTACGAATTAAACTGGCATATATATATAACCAACCCAAAGGTCCACGTGTAAAATACGATACCCATACAGGTTTACAAGTAGAGTACAGCTCTGTCAAGTGTAGCAACTTACACGTGGAGTAAACGTTTGTCATCTATAGTTTACAAGTAGAGCCCTGTCTTGCTGTTATTAATAGTTCACTAGCAACACACGTGATCTATTGCCTATCGTATCCTACGTGTGAACCTTTATTGCTCGCTTATATGTATATATACATACTAGTTAAATTTGTGAATCCAGGTTCTTCCTTCGCACTGCTGTTGTTTCATCCCAAGAGTACAGCTCTTTCAACTGTAGCAACTTACATGTGGAGTACAGGTTTGTCATTTTTAGTAGTTTACAAGTGAAATACGGATTTGATTCCTATACAGATTTACAAGTAGAGTACAGGTCTGTCAACTGTAGCAATTTACATGTGGAGTACAGGTTTGTCATTTTTAGTAGTTTACAAGTGAAATGCGGATTTGATTCCTATACAGATTTACAAGTAGAGTACAGGTCTGTCAACTGTAGCAACTTACACATGGTGTAAAGATTTGTCATCTATAGTTTAAAAATGGAATACGATTTTGGTTCTTGTACACTTTTATAGTAGAAATAAATGTACATCATATGTAAACTTCTATATGAGTTAGAACTGTAATTCTACATGTAAACTAACATGGGTAACAGAATCGAAGTCCATGTGTAATCCTTTATCGGTGACAGAACCGAGATTCGCATGTAATCCTGTATTCTACATGTTGATCACCAAAGCTTACAGAACCGAGGCTCGCGTGTAATCCTGCATTCTATAAGTAAACTACCAAAAGGTAACAGAACCGAGGTCCACATGTAATCCTGTATAGGCGATAGAACAGAGGTCCACATGTAATTCTGTATTGGTGATAGAACCGAGATGCACATTTAATCTTGTATTCTATATGTAAGTTACCACAGCTTACAGAACCAAGATCCACTCGAAATTCTGTATAGACGACAGAAACGGAGTCCACGTGTAATCCTTTATAGAAAATATTGAATTTAATAGAGGGCGGAGTAAATCCCATTTATTCATATAACTCTCTAAAAACAGTAAGAGAAGATTCTGACCCGTAAACATTAACCAGATCTTTAAAACATTTTATAGACATAACTAGGAGCAATTTCACGCATTAACAAAAAAAAAGGACTCTGGCTGATAACACAAAAGTCAAAATAAAAAAGTTGTTTCCATGAAAAATCAACTGAAAGAACAAGAGAAATAATATGTAGCAAAAAGACGTAAATGTGTAGTTTTCCAACCATACTGACTAAAGGATGGGTAAATAATAAAAACTACAAATCATGAGTGCTTTTCTGAGCTGTTATTGATGTTTCTGAAGCTAGAACTTAAATATGTTTTGTGTTGCTGTTCCGTAAAATGATATTTACAGTACGAGAAAATTAGGCTTAGCTTATGATCTATGTTTATGAACTCACTATCAATAAATTTATGATAGACTTTTTTTTGACTGCACGTTTTATGTTTGAGCGAACATATACTTGAAGAAATTTAGAAACTATTCAAATTTATTTCATAAGTTTGCTCAAAAATAGTTTTATTACCGATGTTGTTTCGTGGCAACTCTCGATAGTCGACGTCACTTCCGATTACGATAAACGCATTATAATTAAAAAAACAGAAACTCAACAGTAGATGAATAACAGAACCACAAGTAAATAACAGCCAAAAGAAGTATTTTAGTTCTAATATTTGTTTAACGCGATAATTTATCTATATTTTAAGTATTATTAGCATGTGTAGCTTCAATAATGAATTATTAATAAAATGAAATGAATATCTTTAAAGCGTCAAAATGTAATATTGCGAAAAATAACTTCACTGACAAGCATTTACCTGTAGATATTACGATAAAATGACGTCACTTCCAACCACGATAAACGTAATACTCTCTCCAATGGCAGTATTAACATTCAGTGCCGTAAAAATTCTACAGCTCCCCCCCCCTTTGCTGTGGTTGAAATATTTGTTTCAAATATCACACGACTTTTAAGTCACATCATTCAATTAGAACAAAATAGGTGGTGAAGGAAATTTCTCAGTTCAGTTTTGAGCACGAAGAAAAAAAATGTCGATTTCATCAAAAAAACGTTTAATGTGCTTTTAAAATGACAACAAGAAAAATGAGATACACTGAACTTTATTATCATTTACGTTCTCTTTTTTTTGTTGTTGTTAAATTAGATACATATTGAGCTATCTGTGCTGTACCTACTATGAGTATCGACACCTGGTTTTTAGCGATGATAGCAATTAACACATATTATCTGTCTAAGCTTGGCTAAATTATATATTTTTACTAATCTTACTAGATTTGAAATATTAATTACATTCTGTCATATAATAGATTTACTAAAGCTGTGTGTGTGTGTTTTGTTATAGTAAAGTCACATCGGGCTATCTACTGTTTCCACCGAGAGGAATTGAATACCTTATTGTAGCGTTGTAAATCCGAAGACTTACTAGGTGATAGTGAAGTTGATAGTTTTTTGTGTTCTTGTTGTTTTTTAGTAGCGTCTGTAGAGCTAGTAAAGTTGGTAGTTTTTTCTTCGAAGAACAAAAACTACCAACTTTACTAGCTCTACAGACGCTGCTAAAGAAAACAAACAAGAACAAACAAGAAGAACAAAAAACTACCAACTTTACTAGCTCTACAGACGCTGCTAAAGAAAACAAACAATTTTCTTTAGCAGCGCCTGTAGAGCTAGTAAAGTTGGTAGTTTTTTGTTCTTCTTGTTTGTTTTCTTTAGCAGCGCCTGTAGAGCTAGTAAAGTTGGTAGTTTTTTGTTCTTGTTGTTTGTTTTCTTTAGCAGCGTCTGTAGAGCTAGTAAAGTTGGTAGTTTTTGTTCTTGTTGTTTGTTTTCTTTAGCAGCGTCTGTAGTGCTTACGGGAAGACATTTTTTAAAAATATTTGATGAATTTTAACGAAGTTATGTAAGCCTGATAAGTATTTTTTTTTCTCAGAACAAATGTGTTAAACGACGCAGTAGAAACAAATCAACCTTTATCACCCCCACCTGAATGCCAACGGTTTTAATAATAGTCTTCAGGATTTTCGAAATCTTTGGGAATCTTAATGATTAACTCTTCACGCTTATTACCAGATTAGAAACGTTAAAGATGCTGAACTAACATAAGAATTGCTAAAAAGATTCAGAAAAGCTAAATTTCTCATTAAGTCATAAAATAATCACTTTCGTCTACAGAAAGCTTCAGTTGTTATAGTTTTAAAAATTATGTTAGGATTTATAAAAAACAAAAACAAAAGAGATAAAACGAAGAGGTTTTGAGGTAACTTATCTATGACTCAGAATATTGTAAAATATGTAACCCACTGTGACAAATCGAGCTGCAGTGGAGGTTGTAGAAGAGAGGGGGAGATACCGTGGCTGTAGACATCAGTTCCCCCGTAAAGCTCGGTAGCAATTCGAGACGACATGAAGTACGAGTACTGTTGCTCTTCACGAGGCTAGCCAGAAGAAAAAAAAAACAGCATGACTAAGCAAGTTGTAGGCTAATATTAACGAAGTAATACACATGAACAACTTGCTGACGTGGCTGGTCTAGCATACCAACTACTGCCACTTTGCTGTTTCACTACTGTTTCTATAGACTGTCGTTTCTACCCACTCTTCACCATAAATGGATCGCATTTATAAGAATATGGAAAACTGACTATTCTCATAGATAGATAGACAGACAGATGGACAGATAGATAGCTGGATGGATGGATAGACAGACAGATAGATGGATGGATGAATGGATAGGTAGCCAGACAGATAGATAGATAGATGGATGGAGGGATAGACAGACAGATAGATGGATGGATGAATGGATAGGTAGACAGACAGATAGATGATGGATGTATGGATAAATATATAGATGGATGGATAGATAGACAGATAAATAGACAGATGGATGGAGAGATAGATAGCTAGATAGACAGACAAACAGACAGATTGATAGATACTTTTTATTAAAACAACAAAACCAGTTTTTACAAGTTTGACACCAAACACCCAGTTATCAAAAGGAAATAAAAATATGCTCACCCAATACATTATTTACCGACCAATTTATTACTGTTATCCGTAACATCTATAAATAATTATTACATACTACTACATATTTAAGATAAATTGTGTTTTAATGTAAGGATTACCTTTAATTACAATCAACAACCTCAGCAGTAACAGTTGTAAAATGTTGGATTAATTTTGAATGCTTTTATTAAAACATTCAAGCTGTTACCCCCCCCCCCCCACGTGGCACAGCGGTATGGCTGCGGATTTACAACGCTAGAATCCGGGTTTCGATACCCGTGGTTGGCAGAGCACAGATAGCCCATTGTGTAGCTTTGTGCTTAATTACAAACAAACTTTAAGCTGTTATTTTGCAAATTTCAATCACATCATCAACTAATATTTACTTAATACAGTATATTATAAAATAATTATTAAAAATATAAATATATATATATACACACATATCACACAGAAAAGGAAAAAATTATATATATTATTCAAAAAGAGAAAATTTCATAATATTTTGATCAATAATAAACAATCGACATTCCTGAATCTATTTTTTTTAAATAATTCTAATTCACCATTTTGTTCGTTTTAGTGGCACAGCAGTATGTCTGCGGACTTGCAATGCTAGAAACCGGGTTTCGATACCCATGGTGGGCAGAACACAGACAGCTCGTTGTTTAACTTTGTGCTTCCCTTCAAACAAACAGTTAATTGTTTTAAGATACGGAATATGTTGATTTTTTGGTATCTCTCACCAATAGCTTTCCTAAAATAATGATGTAATTACATACCTCAATTAATTTGGAATTATTGCAATTTTAATAAGAGCATAAATACCAATAATCGTACGATTCGCATGTTCTTCCCAAACTTGTTAAGCATAACTTAAAAAATCATGTTTAATAAAAGTTCATTTGCATTACACATAAAATACATATACCAATTGTTACCTATCATAGTATTACAATACACCTAAAATACATGTACCAATTGTTACCTATCATAGTATTACAATACACCTAAAATACATGTACCAATTGTTACCTATCATAGTATTACAATACACCTAAAATACATATACCAATTGTTACCTATCATAGTATTACAATACACCTAAAATACATGTACCAATTGTTACCTATCATAGTATTACAATACACCT
>NW_013666242.1:197252-200677 GCF_000517525.1 Limulus polyphemus
CTTGTTTGTTATCAGTTAAATTGTTACTATTGCTAATTAATCCTACAGGGTTAACAATGTGTTTAAACTGTATTGTAATCGCATTATCTATCAGCCACAAAAATAACAAAATGGATTTCCTGTATTATCTAATAAATAAGAATTAAAGAAAAGAGACTCTTTAAGAAGTGTTTGAAGAGAATAGTTTTGAATTTTCCTTCTTATGTTAACCCTACATCAACTTTTTAAAGCAGAGCTATAAAACATTCCTAACTTTCCTCGTGGTTCCATACGATCCATTAAAAGAACTGTAAGAAAACCTAAACGTTGATATGCCTGTTTAAAAATTGTTATTCGGATGTGTGAACTGGTTGGTTTATGTAGTACGCGTTCAAAGTAACGAATCCTAAAAATAGTTAATTTATCATTCAAGGATATAAGATTTAATCCACCTTCTTCAAAAGGTAAAGATAAAGTATTTCTGTTAACCCAGTGAACTTTCCTCCAAACAAATTGTATAAGAGCGTTTTGAAAATTAGTTATCAAATTCTTAGGCGGTTCTAATACCTGAAATCTGTGCCACATAATACAAATAATCATTTGATTAAGAATTAATATTTTACCTTTTAACGATAAAAAAGATTGAAAATGCTTCCAGACTGTAATAACTTTACTACATTCCTCTTTCAGTTCATCCCAGTTTCTCTGAATCCATAGCAAAGAATTTCCTAAATACACTCCGAATATTTTTATTCCTTGATTCGACCATGTATAGCCGTGTTTTCCAAGCGCCAGACCATAAACCAAGGAATTTTTCTTCATTGAGCTTTGATTCCGGATGTGCTTTAAATTCCTTTATTGTACTTTGAATAACCTTAAATTCTGACTCCTGTCTAATATAAATGTTTATATCGTCAGCATAAGACGATAGAATAAGTCTTTGATGATAACTGAAACTTGATATTGATCTTAAGGAACTAATTTTCTTTCTTAACTTATAAAGAAAATGTTCTATTGCTAGTGTAAATAAAAAACCACTTATTGGATCTCCCTCTCTTACACCTCTCTTAAAAGGAATAGCTAAAGTTGAAACCGAACCATGAACTACATAAAATAAGGTATTTTTATACCTTGCGTCAACAGCCTTTATAATATTCCCGCCAAAACCAAAATTTTTAAGTATCTTTTTTTAAAATAATTATGATTTATGCGGTAAAAGGTTTTTAAAGACCTAAATTTACAACAGCTAAACGTTCATTATTTTGTTTTGCGAGTTTTATTATATCACGCGTAACATGTATATTATCATAAATACATCGATCTGGAAGAGAGTAAGTCTGACTCTTATGAATCAATTGGCTCATAACATGTTACATTATGTTTATTATGGCTTTCGAAAAACAATTATAATTAGTACATGAAAGTGATACTGGTCAACAATTTTCTAATTCTGTCAAATCTCCCTTTTTCGGTATTAACGTTATTACTGCTTTTTTCATACTTCTAGAACATTCACCTGTCTTTAGAGTAATGCTTTCCAAAGTGGGTGTTGCGACAACTTGGGGTGCCGCGTCGTGCCCTGAGAGGTGTCGCCCTGTGTTCGGAAATTGTACCAAATATTTTTATTTTTGTTTATAGCTGTTATAAAATTGATTAAATAAATAATTTTAAAATTATCGTCGATGTGGCACGCAAAAAAATTATCTAATGTTTTATATTTTGGGGGGCACGCGACAGGGCGACACGAAAAAGGTTCGCCAACAGAGCCTTGTGGGGAGCCAGTTTATACGCATTTCTGAAGTGTCGAATTATTTTTGCTACATACAGTGTGTCGCCATCAAAAATATTTGGAAAGCACTGTTCGTTAAAAACCTCTAGTTGAGAAATGCCAATCTTAGGCCAAAATTTTACTAACCACTCACCCGTTATGCCATCAATTCCAGGGGACTTGTCTTTAGCTAATGATTGGCAACGATTGTAAGCGTTAGTCGAGCATCTAGAGACTTTTTTTGGTAACCTGGGTAAGCCTTCAAAGAAAGAATCGTTAATTTCATTTACATTCCGACTTATCCTACCATTTTTATCCTTTAAAGCTGTTAATACAGCTTTTTATGTACTAGATGTTTGTCCTAATCTTAAAAAAAATAAGATGTAGCGCTATCAATTTCTCTGATTCTTTGGATTCGTTCGTAACCTTCGTAGTGTTTGCCTCGAATTATACGAAAGTTCTTTCAAAACTTCCTCTACGCAGGTTTGTTTGTAATTAAGCACAAAGCTACACATTGGGCTATCTGTGCTCTGCCCACCACGGTATCGAAACCCGGTTTCTAGCGTTGTAAGACCGCAGACATACCGCTGTTCCACTGGGGGCATCGTACATACAGATAATTAAGATAACTTGATGTTATATCTCCCATTTCTTTTTTAACCCAGTTTTTCTTTGAAATAATTGAATACGTGTTTTGCTTACTTCTTTCAAACGATCCCACCACAATCTAACGTTTTTAATTTTTCTTTTTTTGTTGCGTCTGGAAATCTGTTGTAATTTGGTCATTTTCACTTAAATATTTGGTATTTTCCAATAATTTATTATTAAAATGGCAATAAGCACAACCCATCCTATTCCTACTCAAAACCTCATGTGACAGTCCGTAAATTCTCGTTAACATAATAGAATTAACATATAACTTATCCAATCTGGCATTTAATATAATGCCTTCTCATTGGCCAGTTCAAGTATATTCTTTCTTTTTGGGGTAAAGATATCGAAAAACATCAAATAAACCAAACTGATTTAACAAATCCTTTAATCTATCAGCTATATAAAATTGATGTTCTCCCTACTTTAATCTATCAGCTATATAAAAATCTATGTTCTCTCGAAGGTATACGATCTAATTCTGTATTTAATGTTACATTAAAATCTCCAGCTAAAGAAACCAAATCATTGTTTTGTATTTCATTCAACTGTTTTTCAATATAATCTAAACATACGTGTGCTTTTTCGTCACATTGTGGTAAATACACGTATTAACAGCTTTAAAATATATAAATTGTAGGGTAATAAAATAAATTCTATAATTATTGATTTTTATAAGAGATTATATTCAGAAGAAACTGTAAATGAAATTAACGATTCTTTCTTTGAAGGCTTACCGAGGTTACTAAAAGGTCTAAAAGATAGATAGATATATAGGTAGGTAGATGGATGGATGAGTGGTTGATTGGGTGACTGGATGGAAAGATAAATAGATAGGTAGGTAGATGGATGGATAAGTGGTTGATTGGGTGAATGGGTGGATAGATAAATAGAGAGGTAGATAGATGGATGAGTGGTTGATTGGGTGACTGGATGGCCTACCTATCTATTTATCTTTAGATGGATGGATGAGTGGTTGATTGGGTGACTGGATGGCCTACCTATCTATTTATCTTTAGATGGATGG
>NW_013666242.1:201632-204687 GCF_000517525.1 Limulus polyphemus
GAAATTGACGAGGACGTTCTCTTATTTAGCAAGCGTATTGTTTCTTTACAAAAATGAATGCTCACCATTCCGTAAAAAAAAAAAAGTGAGAGAGAAATAAAAACATCAACATTCATACCTCTTTTACACTGGCAACAACAACACATATTTAATAGTCAAACAAATGTTGGTTTTTTTCAAGGTGTTTGCTAATATTCTCTGCACATCGTCCCTAATTTAGAAGCATTTTGTTCCAAAAGTCCACTGGTTTCTTTGCATGAGGTGACTCACATAGTAAGTAGCTTTACGTTCGTTTCCTTAATCATTTTCTATCTTTTGGTTATGAAAAATAAAATCATTAAAAAGATAGCAACTAAGGTTATTATATTTGTAAAGATAGGCTTGGTTTTTTACCCTTAATTTTACTCAGTGCACAAAAAGTACCTCAGGGTAATGAATTAAATGGTTCAAATACAAGCGATACTGGAAGAAAAACACTTTTTGTGGATTCTAATTTACTTTCCTTGAGAGCTTTTATACATTAGATTAATATTTCTCTATTGTTTTTTGCTTGTTAACTTACTGGTTCATGCTATTGTAAGACGAACAAACACGTGTGTTTAACTTCACATCAGAATTTGACTTTTGTTGATGTGCTCAGCTGTTATTCTGGGTTACAGGAAGAGAAGAAAAACCCATTAACTGAATTCATTAGGGTATTTTACTAGCTTAAAAGGAAAACTTTGGTAAAAAACAAGGATTAAAAACTTTGTAGTAAGTCTACTTTGCAGGATGAAAAACAAAACACGACTTGAATGATTGTAATGAACTTTGTCTGAATTGGACTTGTTTTTGTGTTTTTTTTATTTCACTTCCATAAAAATGTGTTCCATTTTTTTACATAACTTATTGCATTAGTACTTTTTTCACTAATAATATAGGTGGAATTTAATCAACAAGTTTAGTAAAAACACAACAATTTTAAAATTATGACATCGTATTATTAATCATAAAATTTGTTTTTAAATTATTATTTTTACTTGAAATAACGCCACTCTGGCGTGTTTCAAATTTTCAAGCGACTGCAGTGCTAATATATAACAATAAAATATTAAATGAACAAACAGTCTACAAAACTTGAAAACTAAGAGATCTTTTCCTTTTTTGTGATAAAGATTCAAACAAGAACACCGAAACGTCCTCATTTTTTATGATCTACAGGCAGATTGTTCATCTATGCTTTCATTGACTGCAAAATAAGTACACCGAAACGTCGCCATGGTCCATGTTTTACAGGCAGATTGTGCATCTATGCTTTCACTAGCTGCAAAATAAAAACACCGAAACGTCGCTATGTTCCATGTTTTCTACGCAGGTTGTGAATCTATGTTTCATTAGCTGCAAAATAAGAACACAAAAACGTCGCTATGTTCCCTGTTTTCCAGACAGATTGCTCATTTATGTTTTTATTGGCTGCAAAATCCAAACGTCGTTACACATCCAAGTTTTCCAAACATGTCGTACATCTATGTTTTCATTGGCTAAACCTATCATGTCTATCAAACATAAGTTATAAATATTGTATTGCTAATTATATCAAGCATATATTACAACTGCTGTATTACTAAATATATCCAACATAGCCTAAAACTGTTGTATTGTTCTGGTGATGACTAGCTGCCTTCCCTCTAGTCTTACACTACTAAATCAGGGACGGCTAGCGCAGATAGTCCTCGTGTAGCTTTGCGTAAAATTCAACAACAAACAAATCTTTTCATCTCCTGTCTTTAATATTTCTCTTTTTCAAACCACGCCAATACGTCCAACCTTACATACCTGTAATTCTCTAAACACTTATTGCTGTAATTCATTAATCCCTGATTAACAGTCAGTCTGACTGATCAATAGTCTCACTTCTCTCAACCGCAACCGATTCTTACACCGAACTTCATAACAAAAACGTTGATTACAACTGCCGTCTGTCAAGCACAGATAATGACTGCCTGCATATCTATCTATATCAAATATAGATTATAAACGATGTTTCATAGTAAAACTTAGAACTTTGTTCTGTGTAACTATGAGGATGATTGTTGTTGTTTGTAATTAAGCACAAAGCTACACAATGGGCTATCTGTGCTCTGCTCACCACAGGTATCGAAAACCGGATTCTAGCGTTGTAAGTCCGCAGACATGCCACTGTGCCACTGGTGGACCTGAGGATGAAAATCAAAATAAACTTGTTTGAGTTACACAACCGTGACACTTATCCACACAGGTTCGAGTGTCTTTATATGTTTACGGCAAACCATTAAACTTTACATTAGAGCATACTGTCTGTGATTTTACTCAGACTTTAATTTGTGAAGTGGTACAAGCTGGAGAAACACTGGTTGTCTCTGAAACTTTCATGCGCCACAACGAAAAAAATAGCCTTCATCTTTTTTTTACTGTGTCTAACTGTCAACTCGTAACTAGTTCGACTGTAACAAAGGCATTACGTTTATCCACCCTCCCTCGTTCACACTCATTCACAACCAATTCGTCTCTGTGACAAGAGAAAGACAATTTAACATTTAGATAAATCGAATCTCCCAGCGGCATTTGCCAGCCATAAAAAAACTTTGATCTTACTATGGTGTTCAGAGCCTAAGATATACGGCGGTGCTTATTCTCAGGGAGAATAAGTCACAAAGAAAGAATGTCCTCGTCAATTGCACTATACACTTGCTAAATTAGAGAACGTCCTCGTCAATTTCACAATACGCTTGCTAAATAAGAGAACGTCCTCGTCAATTTCAAGTACAAAATGTAGTAATTAAGCGTATTTATCACATGTACAAAATGTAGTAATTAAGGTGATAAATACGCTAACTCTACCTATCTATTTATCTATCCATCCAGTCACCCAATCAACCACTCATCCATCCATCTACCTACCTATCTATTTATCTATCCATCCAGTCACCCAATCAACCACTCATCCATCCATCTACCTACCTATCTATTTATCCATCCATCCAGTCACCCAATCAACCACTCATCCATCCATCTATCTACCTATCTATTTATCCAT
>NW_013666242.1:204802-206709 GCF_000517525.1 Limulus polyphemus
GCTATACGTTTGCAAAATAAGAGAATGTTTTTTTCATGTCCGTTCCACAGAAAATGTGGTATAAAATCTGAAAGCCTTGCATATAATTCCGAACAGTTTATTGTTAACACGTTCGCTGCCATGTGCCCCACCTGTGGGTCATAACCGACTTTTAGTTATAAACCGCGTGACACACCGCTGTGTCAGTCACAGACAAATAAGTTTGAAAGCCAATTTTCTCTTGTGGCATATGAGTTTTGGACACTGTGATTGCTTCTTGGTACCTCTTGAATGTTAATTTTTTTATACTTAATATATTATGCGGCAGCGAACGTGTGAATTAATAGTATTAATATTAACTGATGGTAGGTAAAATTTGTTTTATCCTGCAATTAATGTAATGGCCAGTATTTTTTAAATGTTGATGAAATAGTTTTTACCAAAACAAATTATGCTTGAGTAGTAATATAAACATGGCATACATCGCAACCCGAAGTATAATATTATAGAACAAAGTGTTTTGTGTCTGCAGGTCTGTTTATTTGTTCATGAAAAACATTGTCACCTCTGGTCACCATGAAATTTTCAGCCTAAAGTGTTCAAAGTGTTCTAAAATTCTAAAACCCATGTTTTGTTAATTTTCTTATTAACTTCCCTCTTCTTCCCGGAGCCTGGCTTGGCCTCGGTGCTCGATTTGCAATCAGCGGGTCGCAGGTTCGGATCCCCGTCTCCAAACATGCTCGCTCTTTCAGCTGTGGGGGTATTATAATGTAACGGTAAATCCCACTATTCGTTGATAAAAGAGTAGCCCAAGAGTTGGCGGTGGATGGCGTTGACTAGCTGCCTTCCCTCAAGTTTATTTCTGCTAAATTAAGGGCGGCTAGGCGCAAATAGCCCTCATGTAGTTTGCGCAAAATTCAAAACAAACAATTCCCCATTCCTGCCTGATATTACCGGCGTATGACGAACACACGTCTTCCGCCATCCCCGTGAAACTAACTAAATGCCGCGCTTGAGAGAGATTGCGTTTGTAATAAAAGTTCCCGCAAACACGATTTATATAGATTCAAAGATCTTTCCAGTTGACACTAGGAGAACAAAGTCCACAAAAAAAACGTAAACAAAAATACAGTGAATAGTGTAGAAAATGAACGATTTCACCAAGTGTTTCGTCACTTGTCTATAGCAAGTGTTTTAAGAGACAAAAAATATAAAATTACTCAGTTTAGTGTGATAAGTGGATCCCACAGATAGTGGAGTTGTAAAATTATATTAAAAAGCCGTTAATATGAAGATTAAAACAACGCTTCAGTTTCGATTTATCTCACAGAGCGCGTAAATCTAAAACATATAGATAAATATCTATCATTCCACAACAAAATCATAATCAGGTATTGTATAAATTATACATCCAATCAGATCTATAAAAATCAATTACAATAACCACAGCAAAAGTTAGTAATAAGCTGCTATCATAATAATTAGGTGAGGCTGCACGTGTAGAAAATTATATAAATACTGTTTATTGTAGTTATAACGTAACTTCTTTATCTGATAACACAGGCCTGTGATGGTTTTACTGTCTTGAATTTTTTACATGTTCTACATTAATTCCTGTACGCTGAATCCAAAAATGATATTCATTTTTCTCCATCACCTGCAGATTTTTCACAAACGTCATAACGCAATACATAAAAGAAAGACCACAACACGTAGTTTTGAGACTAAAAGACGTAGATTTCACACAAAAAATCAGGATGAATGAGGATACATATTTGTTTGACATCAATTTTTCTTCCCTTTTCTTCGGTTTGTTTGTATTTTTGTTAATAAATATAATACTAAAAAATTTTCATCATGGTAAACGAAATAATAATTTGATCTAATTAAGAGTTGTTTTTTTCTTCCCGATTTGTACAAACTCCTTA
>NW_013666242.1:207572-209730 GCF_000517525.1 Limulus polyphemus
TAAGGAGTTTGTACAAATCGGGAAGAAAAAAACAACTCTTAATTAGATCAAATCATTACTTCGTTTACCACAGAGAACATTTGTTATTATTATGTTTGGATTCTAGAATGTTCGATAAGAGTTTCACGTCGCGATTGGTCTAGAGAAATCTATAGCCAGTGGTTTTCAACATTTTAAGCATAACAAAATATGACCCGATTTCCATGAAAATGATTCCCTTATGTAAAAGTACATATGACGTTTTGTGAAAAATCTGTACGTGATGGGGAAAGATGGATATCATTTTCGGATTCAGCGTATAGGAATTAATGTAGAACATTAATCGCAGACTCAAGTTTCGTCCCCGTGTCTTTTACACTTTTATAACTTATTATTAACTACAATAACAACGAATTCGTAACGATGGCGTGTGATGAGTTTTTGTGTACTTATTACGGCATATTTTTCTGACTGTAATTATTAAATAGAAATATCTAATTGTTCTTTTATTGTGAGAAACTTCAACAGTTAACTAATATTGAATTTATTCAGTAAGATTCATTTTCTGAAATGCTTAAATCAAACAGTATTGTTTCTTTCATAAAGGAATAGTCAATATAAGATGAAGAAATTACTTACCAGAAATAGTACAGCCACATAGGATATTGTTTCAAACTTGAAAACTGACTTGCCAAAAATAATCTATATATGTCCTACACTTGAAGATGTAAGTTTATCTAGCTATTTAGTTTCATTGGCCATTATTTGGCACAGTTTTATCTATTGAAAAAAAAAGATGGATTCACATATATTTCACTGGAAGTGTTATATGCAAAACAATTTATACATTCTAGCCTATATATATATATATGTGTAGACGTATATATGACTCACAATAATATACATCAGTTTCACCAATGTACTTTTATAACAATAGACTATAAATTAAATCAGCCACATCAGTTCGACAAATCATTCAATTCGCTACTCAAAAATCACGGGTTTCAATCTAATCCCCCAAAAATGCTCTCCCATCCAACCGTGGAGGCGTTACAATGTGTCGTTAATTCCCATTATTCGTTTAGTGTAGCCAAATAGTTGGCGGTGTGTAGTGTTAACTAACTGCCTTCCCTCTAGTCTACCACTTCTAAAGTAGGGATGGGTACTACAGACAACCCTTGAGCAGCTTTGTACAGAATTCATTACAGAAATATTACAGAAACAATCGACCAATCGCTTCATCAAAATGACATGCTTGTTTCTACAATCAAATCATGGTTAAAAACATCACAAACTTTTAGAATGAGTATCTAACAAAGCTGTGTTCATTTCGAGTGGAGTCTTTCAGAGACAACAGTTACCGAGATTAACTTCGTATTGTCAATAAAGACAATAGTGTTGGATGTTGTGTGGCTTTGGTATTGTCAGTGAAGACAATGGTGTTGGATGTTATATGTCTTTGGTATTGTCAGTGAAAATAATGTCGTTGGATGATGTGTGACTCTGGTATTTTCAGTGAAAACAATTTTGTTGGATAATGTGTGACTTTGGTATTGTCAATAATGACAATGGTGTTGGATGATGTGTGACTTCGGTATTGTCAGTGAAGACAATGATGTTGGATGTTGTGTGGCTTTGGTATTATGAGTGAAGACAATGGTGTTGGCTGTTGTGTGGCTTTGGTATTGTCAGTGAAGGCTATTAGTGTTGGATGTTGTGTGGCTTTGGTATTGTCAGTGAAGGCTATTAGTGTTGGATGTTGTGTGGCTTTGGTATTTTCAGTGAAGACAATGGTGTTGAATGTTGTGTGAATTTGGTATTGTCAGTGAAGACAATGGTGTTGAATGTTGTATGGCTTTGGTATTCCAGTGAAGACAATGGTGTTGGATGATGTGTGACTTTGGTATTGTCAGTGAAGACAATGGTGTTGGATGTTGTGTGGCTTTGGCGTTGTCAGTGAAGACAATGGTGTTGGCTGTTGTGTGGCTTTGGTATTGTCAGTGAAGACAATGGTGTTGGATGGTGTGTGAATTTGGTATTGTCAGTGAAGTCAATGGTGTTGGATGTTGTGTGAATTTGGTATTGTCAGTGAAGACAATGGTGTTGGATGTTGTGTGAATTTGGTATTTTCAGTGAAGACAATGGTGTTGGATGTTGTGTGGCTTTGGCGTTGTCAGTG
>NW_013666242.1:210562-216610 GCF_000517525.1 Limulus polyphemus
TCAGTGAAGACAATGGTGTTGGATGTTGTGTGGCTTTGGCGTTGTCAGTGAAGACAATGGTGTGGGCTGTTTTGTGGCTTTGGTATTGTCAGTGAAGACAATGGTGTTTGATGTTGTATGGCTTTGGTATTGCAAGTGAAGACAATGGTGTTGGATGATGTGTGACTTTGGTATTGTCAGTGAAGACAGTGGTGTTGGATGTTGTGTGGCTTTGGAATTTTCAGTGAAGACAACGGTGTTGGATGTTGTGTGGCTTTGGTATTGTCAATGAAGACAATGGTGTTGGATGTTGTGTGACTTTGGTATTGTCAGTGAAGACAGTTGTGCTGGATGAAGTGTGACTTTGGTATCGTCAGTGAAGACAATTGTGTTGGAAGATTTGTGACTTTGATATCGTCAGTGAAGACAATTGTGTTGGAAGATGTGTGACATTGGGGATATTTTCTTGATCCTCACGAAATTTTAATTGCTCCACTGAACCTTCAACAGTTATTGAGAAAGTAACAAAATGTGTGGACGTCACGTCAAGTAATGTTAACAGTATACTTAGGGAACTTCGATTTCTGATGGTTCAAAACTACATTTTTGTAGTTACGTTTTACTGAATAATTGTGCACTCTCATCGCTTATGAGGAATACTGAGAAACTTACGTAACGTACATGGAAATCTATGAGAGGGCAAACTTTTTTGATGAAATAATTCCAGATGTTATGAAAATTCCCCGTAGGTCTCAATTAAATTTAAACTGAAATACAAGAATTCAGCTTCGATCATTCTGCAGTTTCATTCTTCCTTCCGATAATCGAAAGCAAGTGAATCTATCCAATCTATTAAGAATAATTGAATAAAATATACCACGAATATCCTTAATTTTCAGTAAACAAGAAAAATAAAAGTTTTAAGACCGGTACCTAAAGAGGTTCCAAATTATTAACAATAAAAGAATGATTAAAGACTGGTACCTAAAGAGGTTCCAAATTATTAACAGTGAAATAATGTTTAAAGGAACCTCTTTAGGTACCAGTCCGATTAGTAACAATAAAAAAGTTTTAAGACTGGTACGTAAAGAGGTTCCACATTAGTAACAATAAAAAATGTTTTAAGGCTGGTACCTAAAGAGGTTCCACATTAGTAACAATAAAAAAAACATGTTTTAAGACTGGTATCTAAAGAGGTTCCAGATTAGTAACAATAAAAAAAAACATGTTTTAAGACTGGTATCTAAAGAGGTTCCAGATTAGTAACAATAAAAAAAACATGTTTTAAGACTGGTATCTAAAGAGGTTCCAGATTAGTAACAATAAAAAAAACATGTTTTAAGACTGGTATCTAAAGAGGTTCCAGCTTAGTAACAATAAATGGCATCTGTAAACAAAAGAAGGAAAGTAAAGAAAATCAGAACATTCATGTGTCCATTATTGACTTTCTACAAAGTTTCACTAATGTCTAGATGAAAATACCCCTTCAGATCATTTAATCTGTTTAAATACGTTATCTCTTGGTGTCTCTCTGTGTGTATGCTCCGAGGTGGAGTTGGAAATAACTTTTAGATTACATCAAATCAGATTTATAGCTATAATCTTTAAGAATATTTAATGATTTTACACACAGTAAATAAAACAGACTTTGGAAAGGAATATACATAATTTAAATTTGATGTTGCTCTGTCTAGAGCTTCTACTGAAGACAAAACTTTGAAATCGTTAACATTTTACTTTAAATTAACTAAAGTTATTCATTCTCAACATTATCATACAATTTTTGAAATGCTTCGTTTCTTGCTCAGCAACACATTATGTTTCGTTCCTTGGTAAAGATTCGCTCAAATATTTTAACTTACGCTGAACATGCATATATATTTTGCCACTAGGGAGCGGGTTGTCTCTGTGGTATAGCCCCAGTTTTAGGAACTGACGAGTCGAGTTCGAATCCGTACATTACCACAAAGAAATAAAAACATTTTAAAACGAAGTTACGCGAACATTGTGAATATAAAGTAACAACAACAACACAACAACAATATAAAATAAAGCAACAGAAACAATGTGCAAGTAAAGCAATAGAAAGATTATAGAGTAAAGTAACAACAGCGTTGATATAAAGTAATAAGAACAGTGTAAAATAGTGTAAACAGTATAAAAGTAAATGAATAGGAATTGTTTCTAGAATAAATTAACATGAACAGTGTGAAGATAAAGTAACAGGAACTGTTAAATAAGGGTATAGGGTATAGCGACTGTGTGAAAGTAACTAGAACTGTAAAATAAGGTTACAGTTTACGTGGACAGTGTGAAAGTAACAGTAACAACAGCTAAGTAATATAAAGTAACTAGAACTGTAAAATAAGGTTACAGTTTACGTGGACAATGTGAAAGTAACAGTAACAACAGATAAGTAATATAAAGTAACGGGAACTGTAAAATAAGATTATAGGGTATAAAAACAGTGTGAAAGTAACAAAAATTATGTAAAATTAAACAACTTGAATAGTGTAAAAGTAAAGTAAAACAAGAGAAGTGTGAAGTAAAATCACACGATTAGCGTGAATGCAAAGTTACATTGTGTAGGTAATTCGAGTAAAATAGTAAATAACAATGGCGTAATTATATTTCATGCAATAGTGTAGAATTACGTGAAGGGAACAGTATAAAATAAAGTAGTGTTAACAGAGTAACTGTAAAGTAATATTAAATTGCACTGTTTCTGTATGTTATTTTATACTATCACTAATAATTTATTCTACACTATTCCTATTCTATACGGTTCTTGTTCGTTTATCTTACACTGTCATTTATAACATATCTACTCTCTGGCCTCCCAGTGGCCCAGCGATAAGTTACGATAGTCGTGGTAGGCACAGCATAGATAGCCCATTGTGTAGATTTTTGCTTAATAAACAAGCAAAACAAATCCTTCCCTCTAATGGAAGGAACAACGAAATTGAGATATTGAAAAATTATTGTAGTATGAATAATCTGAAACAAAGTAATAATGGTAGTAATAAATCAAGTATCAGGGATAATGTAGGACATAACAGTGTGGATATATCCTGATGTGAACTGTAGGAACAAGGACATTAAGTAACAGGAATGTGTGAAACAATGTAATGATGGCAGTATTAAATCAAGCATCAGGGATTATGTGGAATATAACAGTGTGGATATATCCTGATGTAAACTGTGAGAACAAGGACATTAAGTAACAGGAATGTGTGAAACAATGTAATGATGGCAGTATTAAATCAAGTATCAGGGATTATGTGGAATATAACAGTGTGGATATATCCTGATGTAAACTGTAGGGACAAGGACATTAAGTAACAGGAATGTGTGAAACAAAGAAGCAGAGAGAGTTTAAAAATAAAGTATTGGAGATTTGAAAGATACAAAAATTTCGGGGGTCCTGTTAGTTTATTAATAGTGTTAGCTTCACGTAAGGTAGAAGAGTTACTGAAAGATATAATAAATTATGGTAAATAAAAATGATAAATAGTTTATTAAAGAAAAACAGACATGATATAAAAATTAGGTAGAAAAAAAGACAAAAGACAATATCGATATTGACCGGGATGAAACGAACCTATGCAAGTAAAAATCTAGAAAAGCAAGGAGTAAAAGACTAAAACGGACCCTACTGTAACCAAATCCATTACGTGTAATGCTCGAGATCTCTTGTCATAACGTCCCCTAAAGTTAAGTATTTAGTAAATCTCATAAAAACATATATATTTATTTCAGCTAAATGATTGTCTGGAATGAATCATTTCCAAAGTCCCTGTCGCCTCTCTCTAAATACATAAAAAACTAGTGAATTTCTGGTTCATTCTACGACCTATTGCATTCCCCAGGGTGTTCTAATAGCCAGCAGTGTTGCTTTTCTAACTTCAATATATTTCCTAAAAGGCTTTTCGGAAAGAAATATTCAAGCTATTAATCTACTATTATTACTAAAACATCCTCTTGTTATTACTTCTCAGTACATTGCCTTCCAGCTAGCCTGGCGTTTCATTCAGGAATCCTTTCTTGTCGTCAAAAGTGGTGGTTCAAAATTAAATATGAAGTTAAAAAAAACGTACCCTAACTATTACAACCTCATCTGACGTTCGTCTATGCTAATAAATTATGCAGGACTGGTCTGAAATTAGGATTCCAAAATAACAAATCTGTTAATAAATTAGGGTCACAAAGTAACAAACTCTTTAATCCGAATACAGATCTTGCTTTTTCAGGAATGAAGTGGGAATTTCTCCTGATGAAGGAATGTCTGCCTTTCCAAAAAAGCACGCGGATTATCGGTTCTCTTATTTTAACATTCATGAAGTTATCCACTTTATGGACACGTAAACTACCCTCTACTACTCAACATTCTATATGAAAAAAAGCAGATGAAGATAATAAAAAATTCCATTTGCACATGTTCGCCGTGATAAAGCTCTAAATATATCCTAATCTAGATGTCTCTTCAAATAAAAATAAAAATAGTTCTAGCGTAACTTTCTGAAACTGAAGATTTAGCACATTTCCACGGCCAATCGTGTCCGTTATGAAAACACATCTTACAAACGTGCCTTTCATATTTCAGCGTAACTGCAAGTTTCTTGTTAGAAAGTGGGAGTTGAGAAACCTTTAAACAAAGATTTGTGTTTTTTGCGTGAGTGTGTGTATATGTGCTCGTAACTGTATGAATACTCAAAAGAAAGCGTAAGAGTACGTTTCTATAGACATTCACTCTGTCTTAAATTATTTATACATTACTTCCAGAGAAGTTTGGTTGAGTTTTATCCTCCATTTTCATATCGTTAATCACCATACTTCCAGACGGATATGATCTATTTAAACTTCCCAATAGCATTAGAGTTCTCCATATTGTCTAGTAAGGCTTAGAAAACCAGATGTGCTCATCAGATCACAAAGAGTAACACTATGAGTTTGAATGTTCATTGCAGGACTTTACATCGCCGACATTAGAACGTTTCCAAATTCTGTTTTATTAAGCCTAATTTGGCATATCTTGCAATTGCTTTCTTAGTGTTTCAAATGAAAATTGACCTCGTTGTTCAATTAGTAACAAAAAATTTGTTACCATGAAGTAACAACACATTTTAACTCAAGTTTGTTTGTTTGAAGTTAAGCACAAAGCTACACAATGCGCTATCTGTGCTCTGCCCACCACGGGCATTGAAACCCGGTTTCTAGCGTTGTAAATCCGCAGACATACCGCTGTGCCACTGGGGGGGGGGGGCTAACTCAAGTTACAATGATCAAATAAACCCTTTTTTTTTTTTCGTTTATAGCAGGAAAACGATGTATCATTTATATGTATTGTATTTCTGTTAGTATACTCACGTCTAAAGTAACAAAGGTTTCTACAAACCGATTTTGAGAAATACAGTATGCAGGCGTGTCTCTCCGTATTGTCCCTGTTTAAATACAAATAGGCTCAATTGTTTTTACCTCCTCGAAGAAAAGAGTTAGTTGCTGCACGACGATGGACATACCATATTCTCGGCCATTCACAATAAAAGATCGGCTTGAAATTACTACCAGTTTATTTTCAGCGATTTATTATCTTGTCTTGTGAATTTGTTTTAAAGGTTGAAGAATTTCAATGACGTCCTGAAAAACCGTAGAACGTGGAATGGAGAACTATTCTTTAGCTGTTGTTGCTGTTTTACTTATTTGCAAAGCCCTGCACTCTGTCCACCGCCTAGAATCGAACCCCGGATTTTTGTGTTGTAAGTCTATAAACTTACCACTGATTCACCGGGGGACGTTTCTTTAGTAGATATTTTAATTTACTGATAACACTAGGAGGCACTTTGCGATGAGAAACTTTTGTTAATATTAATAAGTTAAACTACAATTGATTTACGTTTGGTAGCTTGGCTATAGAACCGAGTTTTTTTTTTTTACTTCAAGGAACAGCTTTGTTGTGTATAATATATTTTTTGTTTCAAGGAATTGCTTTGTTCTGTATAATTTTTTTTTGTTTCAAGGAACTGCTTTGTTCTGTATAATCTTTTTTTGTTTCAAGGAACTGCTTTGTTC
>NW_013666242.1:216620-230433 GCF_000517525.1 Limulus polyphemus
GCTATAGAACCGAGTTTTTTTTTTTACTTCAAGGAACAGCTTTGTTGTGTATAATATATTTTTGTTTCAAGGAATTGCTTTGTTCTGTATAATTTTTTTTTTACTTCAAGGAACAGCTTTGTTGTGTATAATATATTTTTGTTTCAAGGAATTGCTTTGTTCTGTATAATTTTTTTTGTTTCAAGGAACTGCTTTGTTTTGTATAATCTTTTTTTCTAACAATTTTGTGGTGATGTATATGAGACTTAATTCTGGGTCAGTATATGACGTCACAGCTTTGATGTAATATTCTATCTTTAGAAACTTGCATAGTTGAAAAAGAAGACCTGTTCTCGATGAAAAATTACAAAACTGTAAGAAACTTTCAATAGACGTATCTAAGAAAAAAATGTGATTCGAATAATCCCACGCATATCAACTGCGAAAAATATCAAACAAGAAAAAGATATATATATATATAGTAGTTTTAAACAAGCAACATTACCGCTGTCTTGTTATTTTTTCTTACTTTCAAGGTCTTAATACCCGTCGTCTTCTAGCCCATCCACATGGAATAAAAAAGTGGTGATTTATTTAATTGTCATTCAATGTATTTTTCAGCACTCTATTTAATGTTATTTAAATTAAATTTCAGTCCATAAAACAGTGCTTGATTACCTCTGTCACTCTAAAACAAGTATCTGAAAAAAGTTTAAGACGCCGTTTATAAAATCAAATTATTTCTAAACAACCAACAACTAACACTGAAGACTCTAACGTACTGTAAAGAACTATGAATTAGTGTGACCGTTAAATTCGCAAGTTGCAGGTAAAGCTTTATTCTTTAATATTTTTTGTCCTTAATAGCTTATTTTTTTGTTCCGCCTTTCTCGGATGTTTAGTGATGTAAACTGATGTTTGATTGCTGAACGAGTATATTTATATTTAATGCGAACTGTTTAATTTATAAACAGAATTTTAAGGTCTTTCAACATGAGACGTGACGCACTAGAACAATTTGTGACTTAGAGACTTAAAAATTAAATTTGTAGCATCAATAGCTAGAGATTGGGTTTGTTTTTCTTCTCAAGGCAGGGAACACAGACACTAAAACCGAAAAATAAGGAGTTCAATGAATCCGACGTTGGTAGAAATTAAAATGTCTTAAAGAGTGTGATATAATGCCGACCCTTTAAAATTCAGAATACGTTAAGCAAACATCTACCAATTAGGTTACTATTTATCGATCGATACGTTCGCTCATTCAATCATTCATCTATCTATCTGTTTGCCCCCCAGTGGCACAGCTGTATTTCTGCGGACTTACAACGCCAGAAACCGGCTTTCGATACCCGTGGAGGGCAGACCACAGAAAGCCCTTTTCCAATTTGTTTTTTTTTTAAAGTTTACTTACTGATTTCCTATTAAATCTAACGTTTACGCTAATATTATGTGTTGTTTTCATTTTATACCTTTCCGAATTTTTTTTTTAAGTTTACTTACTGATTTCCTATTAAATCTAACGTTTACGCTAATATTATGTGTTGTTTTCATTTTATACCTTTCCGAATTTTTGTTTATAGTTTACTTACTGGTTTCCTATTAAATCTAACGTTTACGCTAATATTATGTGTTGTTTTCATTTTATACCTTTCCCAATATGTTTTTTTATAGTTTACTTACTGGTTTCCTATTAAATCTAACGTTTACACTAATATTATGTGTTGTTTTCATTTTATACCTTTCCGAATTTTTGTTTATAGTTTACTTACTGGTTTCCTATTAAATCTAATGTTTGCGCTAATATTATGTGTTGTTTTCATTTTATACCTTTCCGAATTTTTGTTTATAGTTTACTTACTGGTTTCCTATTAAATCTAACTTTTTCATATGTTAAAAAAGAGTAAGATAAGCCGTTAGTAAGCGGACGAGTGCAAGTAATTTTGTAATTCGAGGAAGCGACCACATGGGAAAAAGAATGTATGGGAGTAATATTGCCAATAAAAGGTATATAATTCTTTAGAACGTTTTAGACATGACTCTGACACTTAGTGTAAACACAACGATACTATTTGAATTACTTCTTTTTGTTTCATTCGTGTTTGATGAAGTGTGTATATATTACTCCTCATAAATCTTAGAGAGCTTTTATCTAAATATTATTGTTTCAAACAATAATGATTCATTTGTAGAATTTTACACGGACTTTTCTCTACGTTTAAATACCTTTATTTGCCAGCTTTCAGGTCTCTTACCGGAGCCTTTATCGGGCAACAATGTAAGAAGGCCGAAAGCTCGCAAATAAAAGTATTTAAACGTAGAGAAAAGTCCATGTATAATTCTACATATTAATTTACTTACATTATGAGTCTTAAGCAACAATTATGGTTCATTGTTGCATGGAAATTGTCGTCTGGTGTAGATTTAGAATAATTTGTCTTTTCATCTAAGCCCATGTTAGACTGTTCTTTATGTCTGAAATAGCATATTGTTGTTAATATTCCTATTATTGATGAGGTATTTGTTATACTGTGGGCTTCATTTTATACCTGAAATTAAAATATTTCTTACTGTTTTCAACATCGGAACTCTATTTATATTGTTACTGAAATGTTAAAAACGAAAATATCAAACTGTCACACAGCATCTTTCTCTGAAATAACGTTCACGTTGTTTTCAAGCTTGAAAAACACAAAAGAAAATCTATAAATATTTAAATAAAACTCAACTCCGTATATATATAAAAAAAGCTTTGTTAACAATAGGTTCTAGAAGATTAATTATCCAAGCTGTCTACACGAATTCACACAGTTAGTACAAACATATCTTCATCTCTACTCAAAGAGGTTTGTCCGTTTTAGAATTTTTACATGAATAATATAAATTATAATATTTTTTTGGAATATTTTCTATATTTATAAGAACATCTTTCGTGCAACTGAGTAGCGTATCCGTCTATAACTCTCATAAAAACATTGGTCCACCATGGCCAGGTGGTTAGGGCGCTTGACTCGCAATCTGAGGGTCTCAGGCTCGAATCCCCGTCCCACCAAACATGCTCGCCCTTTCAGACGTGAGGGCGTTATACTGTGCGGTCAGTCCCACTATTCATTGGTAAAAGAGTAGCCCAAGAGTTGGCGGTGGGTGGTAATGACTAGCTGTCTTCCCTCTAGTCTTTCACTGCTAAATTAGGGACGTCTAGCGCAGATAGCCCTCGTGTAGTTTTGAGCGAAATTTAAACCAAACATAAAACACTACAGCGCTACCTGGTTAGGATTAATTTTGACACTAGCATTGCCTTTCCTATTATCTCCAAACACACTCTGATTATTCTGACTATCACTGTTTGAGTTATGGAAGGTAGAACAGACTAGAACTGCAGGTCATGTTCTCAGAACTCGCTAGGAGCTTTAGTGTTCGAAATAATTTCTAAATTAATATTTAATTAAAACACACGTATGAGCGTGGCTGATTGCTGGTTTATAAGATAGCGAAAGCAGCGCTAGCGTCAGTAAATGGCAAATCAGACTGTATGTCGAATTGATACGGGTTTCTTTCTGAATATTCTTTGCTATTTTCATGTGGAAAACAAAAGAAAAGGAAGGTGAATGAACAGTGGAAGTTGAAGCGGGAAAATGGAGATAAAGCGAATAAGATTGCTTTTAAGCCCTGGTATGTATAAATCAGTCATACGACACTTGCTAAAAGTGTTAATTTACCTTATTATATTTTATACTTCTCATTTGTCGTGCAAGTGCTCTTAATTGAAAAGAGCTCAAGACCATGACATAGGACAGGCCAAATAGTTAATGGTATAACTAGAACTATACATAACAGATAACCAGATAAACCACTTTTCGCTATCCTCTGACTGTCAGAGACAGATTCTGACTAGTTCACTGATAGGTGGAGCTTTTAATAATCTGTCATATAGTTAAATTAATGATAGTTTTTTTAAAGATGCTGAAGTTTTACTCTATCTTAGCAAGAAGATTAGACAGGTGTCAGCTCTTTCTCTCGCTATTCCTTTCTTGCTCTCATTCTTATTTCCCCTTTTAATGTTTGCATTAGTAGATGAAAGGTGAGCATATTGAATTAAGTTAAATTTAGATTAACTTGAAATTAGTTTTTCTTTTAGTAGATTTAATAAAACGCGAATCGATGTCCTTAGTTCATGGCACAGCCGAGCCTATAAAGTAAAGTAACATAAATTCTTCAAACAAACAGTTCCCTTTCCGGAAAGTTGGACTTTCTCCTAACTCGTCAACTGAGGCACACGTGTACCGAATTCTTAATTGTTACTTATTAGTTTATCTATTAGTGCGCATCTTGTCTTACAGTAGAAATATCAGTGTTTTCATTCGGACTGGATTTATACACATTCTTATTTATATAAGTTTTAATGCTAAACCTCTGGGCTCGATTCCTGCGGTGGGCACAGCGTAATTAGCCCAGGTTTGCGCTTAAATAAGCAAACAGTCACTTATCCTACGCTCTCTCATATTATCCCCCATATTGAAAGCTTCTCTCTCTCTCTCTCTCTTACAGATCTTCCTCCGTCCCTGGTGTAATTACAGTGTACTATTCGTACTCCGTCTGAGGACAATGAGGTACGTCAACAGTAGTTAGATGACTCACTAATCCTATATCACAAGGAACTGAGAGAAAGTGCAGGAAGTGATCACTGTGAGGAAAATACATCTATGAGATAACGATAAGACTGAACCGTTTTTAATTATGAGTCCTGTAAAATCAGGAATTAAAAAAATATTAGTAAGTAAAATAAGAAACAATAAGATAAAATATTAGTAAATTAGAAGAAACAACAGTTGAAAATTGTAAAAATATGCAAAAATATATAACTTAATGTATCTAGGTAAAATATTCAAAAGATATTATTTTAGAAAGCAGTGCAACTTTAGATGTTTAATAAGAAATGAAACACTTTAAAATAAAGCTGAGACAAATAGAAACAATGTTAATATATTAATATTCACAGTTGCATAAATAAAGATTCAACACTGAGTTTTCGTGATGTATTAAATCTTTAACTATAAATATTTTGTATGAAATGTACGTATATTCTAATCGAAAGCAAACTTTATTTTTATCAAAAGCTTTTAAGTGGCAAGGTATGTTTTGTTTTGTTTGTTTTGAATTTCGCGCAAAGCTACACGTGGGTTATCTGTGCTAGCCATCCCTAATTTAGCAGTGTAAGACAAGAGGCAGCTAGACATCAGCACCCACCGCCAACTCTTGGGCTACTCTTTTACCAACGACTAGTGTGATTGACTGTCACATTAAGACGCCCCCACGGCTGAAAGGGTGAGTGGGTTTGGTGGGACGGGGATTCGAACCCACGACCCTCAGCTTGCGAGTCGAGCGCCCTAACCACATGGTCATGCCGGGCCGTTTTGTTTTTAAGTTTTAAATATAAGTATATTATCAATAATTTCTGATTAAAGCAACCTATCCACAGATAACAGAACTAAATATTAAACCAGTAAAAACATATCTAATTTAATGTACCATTCTTACCAGGAGTATGCTAAGTCATAAAACACAAACTTATAATGATTAAAATGCATTGTTTCAACAGTTGGGTATCCTCACTGTTAACGATATTGTCAACCATAACCCAGTAATATCTCAGGAGTATGCTAAGTCATAAAACACAAACTTATAATGATTAAAATGCATTGTTTCAACAGTTGGGTATCCTCACTGTTAACGATATTGTCAACCATAACCCAGTAATATCTCAGGAGGTTTGGCTAGCTTAGGTTAGTCCTATATTCAAATGCTAAGCTAACAATGGAAAAATAATCATAACAATAAATAACATATAAATAAAGACAAATTTATAAGACAAAATGTGTAAATATAAATAATAAATAGATAAACTAAATATGTTATATACATTAAACATTCTAATTCTCCGAATATTAAATAAAGAGTAGAAATAACCTGCTTGAAATATATTCATTAAAACTTACAATTGCAACAGAAATGGTGTTGCCAAGTTCGATTGGTTCAACATATATTGTTGTGGTTTTTTGTACGTTAGAGATATTTAAATACATTATTGACTTATAATGGGCCGTTGTCTAAAGTACCTCAAATTTCACGTCACGTACAGTGTCGAAGCTATCGAGAAGAACTACAGCTAACATTTATAATGTACCGTTATCTAAAGTACCTCAAAATTCACATCATGTACAGTGTCGAAGCTATCGAGAAGAACTACAGCTAACATTTATAATGTACCGTTATCTAAAGTACCTCAAAATTCACGTCATGTACAGTGTCGAAGCTATCGTGAACAACTACAGTTAACATTTACAATGTACCGTTATCTAAAGTACCTCAAATTTCACGTCACGTACAGTGTCGAAGCTATCGAGAAGAACTACAGCTAACATTTACAATGTACCGTTATCTAAAGTACCTCAAAATTCACATCATGTACAGTGTCGAAGCTATCGTGAACAACTACAGTTAACATTTATAATGGGCCGTTGTCTAAAATAACTGAGATTTCACGTCATGTACAGTGTCGAATCTATCGTGAACAACTACAGTTAACATTTATAATGGGCCGTTGTCTAAAATAACTGAGATTTCACGTCATGTACAGTGTCGAAGCTATGGAGAAGAACTACAGCTAACATTTATAATGTACCGTTATCTAAAGTACCTCAAAATTCACGTCATGTACAGTGTCGAAGCTATCGTGAACAACTACAGTTAATATTTATAATGGGCCGTTGTCTAAAATAACTGAGATTTCACGTCATGTACAGTGTCGAAGCTATCGAGAAGAACTACAGTTAACATATATAATGGGTCGTCGTCTAAAATAACTGAGATTTCACGTCATGTACAGTGTCGAAGCTATCGAGAAGAACTACAGTTAACATTTATAATGGGTCGTCGTCTAAAATAACTGAGATTTCACGCCATGTACAGTGTCGAAGCTATCGAGAAGAACTACAGTTAACATTTATAATGGGTCGTCGTCTAAAATAACTACAGTTAACATTTACAATTTGCCCCAGTCGTTGGAATTGTTTGTTTGTAATTAAGCACAAAGCTACACAATGGACTATCTGTGCTCTGCCCACCACGGGTACCGAAACCCGGATTCTAGCATTGTAAGTCTACAGACATACCGCTGTGCCACTGGGGGGGGCGTTGGAATTGTTCAAACGCTAATAAATCCAAAAACATACATGTATTTCATACTAATTAGTTCTTTGTTTTTTAATTACATTTCATTGGTATATATATAAAAAGTTTGAATTATATATTTTTTATTATTTGCTTGGAAAATAGAAAAAGAAATTGACATATTTTTTAGCCTGTTGATTTCTTAGTGTTCTCATGTAATTCGCAATCTCTAAAAGCGTATTTAATAAAATACTTAACAATTTTGACAGCTGTGTACGAGACTCTTTCACAAGTAGCCTCGTACTAAGACTCTTTAAAAGAGCTTACAACAAACGTGCGAACATTCCGTCCACTTCAAAATTTCTTTTTTGACAAACACCTTGAAAAGTATTAATTATCCTTTACATCCATTTTCTGGAAACAATAACATGTAATTTTCTAACTACTTGACAAACTGCATTGTTTAAAAGTTTTCTTTAATTACTGTCACCCCTTTCTTTCAAAATAGTGTTCTAGTCAGGACTCAAACTCAATAAATAATCAGACCTCTTACCTACAAATTTAATGAAGAATGGTTTTAAGATCTTCCTTCGGAATTCAATTAAAACACGTATACATCAAGGAAATTAGAACCCAGTATCCTAGAAAACTACTCTGTACAGTTAGTTATCCTTCTAAAAATTCTTTCTCTTTGAAATTTAGTTTTAATAACCAGCATCGAAAAATAAACGAGTGTTGAACTATTAAATAAACGATTGAAAAATGATATAAAAACAGCTATATGAGTAGAGAGTCCTTTTAACAGCATTAATTTCCCGCACTGATCAAATAGCCTCTAATTTCTGAAGCTAGTAAATAAAAATATATCCTTGGTCCCACCTAATTCTTCCAGGTTTACAATTTTCTATATATATCATTGCTGTTAACATGCAATAAAGTATAATTTTTATCTTCAATCCGTAATATTTGGAATACCAATTATTTGGAAACTAAACGCCCTAATGTGAAGTTTTTACTCCTCTTTCTAGTGAATGAACTATTTTTTATGTTTGTCTGTCTGTCGGTATCTCGGCTTTTGATAGTTTTCTTCTTTTATTCATACTGTAGTCGGTAAAAATTAAAGTATGTTAGTATATTTCAAAAAAGAGGGTACATTTAAATGAAATTGGATCTTAGGGTTTGTTTAGAAATATATGAAGTTTTCTGAAAATTAGAAAAAAACAGAATTGGTTGTTATCTGTATCAGACACATCCAGTGGTTAATTTTTACACCATATGTACATGACTATGGCATCTTCTACAGTAAACTTGTAATACCAGAGAATTAAAAACAAGTAATACCAAAATATGAAAACTAAGTAAAAAACATCCAAAACAAGTAATATCAGAATATGGAAACTAAGTAAAAAACATCCTAAACAAGTAATACCAGAATATGGAAACTAAGTAAAAAACCTCCAAAACAGGTAATACCAGAATATGGAAACTAAGTAAAAAACATCCAAAACAGGTAATACCAGAATATGGAAACTAAGTAAAAAACATAAAAAAACAAGTAATACCAGAATATGGAAACTAAGTAAAAAACATCAAAAACAAGTAATACCAGAATATGAAAAACAACCAATACCTGAGAATGGAATTTTGTTCATTATTAACACAAAGCTACACAATGGATTATCTGTGCTGTGGTCATAGTATCGAAATATGGATCTCAGTATTATGAGTTCTCAGTAATTGCAAAAGTAAGTTATTGAAGAACAAGTAATTCCAGAGAATGAGAAACAAATAGTAGCAGAAAATAAAAAACAAATAATAGTAGAGAATGAAAAACAGTAATGCTAGAATATGTAACGCAAGTAATACCAGAATAAGAAAAATAATAAACAAACAAAACATAATACCAGAAAATAAAAAACAAATAATAGTAGAGAATGAAAAACAGTAATGCCAGAATATGTAACGCAAGTAATACCAGAATAAGAAAAATAATAAACAAACAAAACATAATACCAGAAAATAAAAAACACGTAATACCAGAAAGTGAAACAAATAAACAATACCAGAGAATGAATTATTGTGTAAGAGTATATTTACACAAATAAGACATTTTGACATATAGTTTGATCATGTGGTTCTTTGTAAGTATGCATTAAATTATTTCAGCTTTCAAATATTGAGCAATGAAAACTATTACATTTCAGGTGAACATTGAACTGATAAGCATTTCGGCTTCTATTTGTGGCCAATTTGTTCTTAGCTTCCTTTGGGAAAATTAGATATAAAATATTAGAAACACTAAAAGAACATTACACCCCCTCTGACATCTACTTTGTTGGAACAATACAAGAAGGATCTAATGTTTCATGGTTTCATGTGTTTTTTTGTTCTTTACCATCAGCAAAGAAAAAGTAAAATGTGGCTTATCAAGCTACATTAGACGTTTTCAGTCATTCAGTGTCTACAGTTTGCACTCTAATCAACACTGAAGCCATATTTTACTGTTACCATCTAAAATAAGCAGTTTTAGGTTGGATTAGGCTTACCAAAAGGTGATTCTGTTATGTCCTTCACATGATACCTCTTGGAAGTAGACGAATCCGGAACCACTGTTCAATGAACAAGTCAATTAGGACAGAGTCAAAGGTCTGCCCCGCGTTTGGTGTCCACAGTTTCTAGTGACAGTCGCATTTCAATCCTGAACCACTGTTCAATGAACAAGTCAATTAGGACAGAGTCAAAGGTCTGCCCCGCGTTTTGTGGCCACAGTTTCTAGTGACAGTCGTATTTCAATCCTGAACCACTGTTGAAAGAATAAGTCAATTAGGACAGAGTCAAAAGTCTGCCCCGCGTTTGGTGACCACAGTTTCTAGTGACAGTCGTATTTCAATCCTGGACCACTGTTGGAAGAACAAGTCAACAGGGACAGAGTCAAAGGTCTGCCCCGTGTTTGGTGACCACAGTTTCTAGTGACAGTCGTATTTCATTTCGATTACCATTGTTGATAGACTCATATTAAAATCTACTTAAACATCCAGTTTGTGAAACGATTTTTCACAAAATAGCTCCTGCTATGCAAGGCATCCACTGCAGCGTCCTTCGAAACTTGGAAACATTTCTGTTCTTCCCATTTGTCAGGCAGACTAACAACAATATGACCAAGTGGCTCTTTGTTTGCAGTTCATGTAATACCTGACACATTGGGCGATCTATCTTACAAATACAAATAAATGGAGTATTCTACAAATGTGCGTATTAAAGGAAGGGTCCTAATATAAAACCCGGTTAGATATTTTAGATCTAAAAGTATGATTGTGTATGTTTGCAGTTCATGTAATATCTAACACACTAGGTGATCTATTTTACAAATACAAATAAATGGAGTGTTCTACAATTGTGCATATTAGAGGAAGGGTCCTAATATAATATCCGGTTAGATATTTTAGATCTAAAACTATAGACAAGTTAGTTTCAGTTAGTCGCAAAATAAATCTATCAGTTGCACATAAAATGTTTCATCTATCACTTTGAAATACGATACGATGCTAAAACAGTCTAAATATCTGAAGGGACATCTAGTTATTTTACACCAGTGGGTCTTTGTAGAATTTTACTACGCTATTGCAATAATTGTGTCTCTTCCCATGGCGACTCATCAGAATGTTAGTTTCTTTGTAGGTAAGCACAAATCTGTACTTTAGACTATTTGTGCAGTACCCACCTCAAGTATCAAACTCTGAATTCTAGCGTTATAAGTCTCAAGCAAACCGCTAAGCAACTGGGGAGCTTTCACTAAAATGAAACGGATTGAAAATAAATTCAAAATTTATCGATATCCTTATTATTTCATAAAACTAGTATTTGTGATCGTTGTTAAACTTCGTGTTCTAAAGCGAAACTATGAACGAATACTTATAGATTTAATAATTTCTTAAAAGGTGACGAAACATGACACAAAACGTTTTTCCTTTAAGTTGGAGGGCCTGGTGGTTAGAGCGCTCGACTGGCAATCAGCGGGTCGCGGATTCTAATCCCCGTCGTTAAACTTGCTTGTCTTTTTAGCCGTAAGGGCGTTCTAATACGATGATAATTCCCATTATTCGTTGGTAAAAGAGTTGGCGGTGGATGGTATTGACTAGATGTCTTCCCTCTAGTCCATCACCACTAAATTAGGGACGGCTAAAGCAGATAGTCTTCGTCTAGCTTTGCGCGAAATTCGAACCCAAACTTAAGTTGCTTTGCTATTTTTTAAATATTTCACAGTTTGATCCTCAGGTTATACGTATTAAATAAACAGTTTTTGGCACTCTCACTGTAATCATCGTTGAGTAGTTTCTTACAGAAATAAATTGTTTTTTTTTGTTGTTTTTTTTTGAGGCGAGAAAAGGTCAGTAACTTGTCATTCTATGTCTTGCTAGCTATCACACTGTGCTGGTTAACTTCCAAATCACATTATCGACTCTAGTAATCTGAGCACGTGTTGTGTTGAAATCCCCACACGTCGTTATTGGCTTGAAATCAATAAGAAGAAGTTATCTTTTGTGGTACGTTGAGCGTCAGTTATTCTGGCTCAAAACTGCTGAGAAAAGTGTAAAATTTGACTAAAATCAACAGGCATCCGCGAAACTTTATAGATTGTGAAGCTGACATTAAAAAGAACAACAAATCTGGGAATTACAAAATATCTTCGTAAATCGCATTACTTAACTACTGCATAACACGCATATAAATACTTCATTAGATAACACATTTTCGTTCTTAGTTTAATTAACACTCCTAAAACTCAACACATCCTAGACTGCTTTTTTTATTTTGTTGCTAAGCACAAAAATATACAATAGGTTATATGTGCTCTCACAGCGGGTATCAAAATCCGATTTTTAGCGTTTTATGCCCTCAGACTTACCACTGAGCCACTGAAGTGCACATTCTTGACTAAACCATAAACTTAAATCCGTTTTGTCCAAAAGAAAATATTCTGCTTTTGATATATTACAACTTGAAGTGGGATGATTATTGTGAATTTCACAGAACTAAAAAGGAAATATGCGTCGTTTTATGAATGTAAACTTACATAGCGTGTTGGGCAACTTAAGGTTAAAAAAGTTATACTTCATAAATCCATTCATTTGGTTATATCATACTAAATTGTTATTGTTAAGCTCCAGAAACCAGATCAGACCATCAATCTGTACCGCCTGTCTGTTTCATGGCAAAAATATGTATGATTATTAGGTAGTATTTGTTTGTTTGTTTGTAATTAAGCTACACAATGGGCTATTTGTGCTCTGCCCACCACGGGTATCGAAACCCGGATTTTAGTGTTGTAAGTCCGCAGACATACCGTTGTGCCACTGATGTGGGGGGGGCGATTATTAGGTAGAGGATTTAATTTGTAAACTTGTAAGAGGTTATAAGTTACCCTCGATAAAACTCGCTGAATAAACATATATTTAATTAAAGTATGAACGTTGCTACTGAAATGCATAACATTAAAGCAAACATTTATACTATTGTATCAGATGTGCCGAAACACAAACATCTTTGAGCACTCTTTTAATTTATATGTTAATATTCCTTGCTCTAACAGAATCACCACACTTATTAAAATGTTACAATATGGTGTCCTTGTATCTTGTCCGTATATTTTATTCATTATATAATTAATTATCACGACACACCTTTAACCTTGATGAGGTATATTTTACAGAGATTCAGATTAAATCTCTTTAAAACATAAGTATTTATCACAGAGAAGACACGTGAAAAAATATAATAAAACAATAAGATCATGCAGCTATACAATTTTTTAATAGACGCTGTAATGGTACTAACAACTTTTCTGGATGTTTTAAACAGATATATCAGTATTAATAGTGTAGCTGCTAAGCTAAAACTTTTTAAAACTGTTCATTTGGTGATAAAAGTACCAAATTTGGTGGGCATCTAGAGTAATATATATCTAATTATTTAAGAATAGGAAGTACTTGAAATTACATCTGTATCTGAAATTTTCAGGAGTCCAAAGTGGTCACCATATATATTTGCGACTCGGAGCTTGTTAGCCATGTTTTAAATTATATAAAAAAATACAATTCCCATATGCTTTACTCCCATTAAACTAGTCCATTTGATAAATTATGTACAAAGCAATATTATTAGCATGTGTTAGTTAATTGTTTTCTTTTTTCTTAGATAATCTGCCGACTTACTTTGAACTACCGCCTTAAAAAAATATATAGAACGATATATTCGATAGGATCTTTCCTCACTACAACCATGAAGAGGCAAACATCCGTTCTGCTCTATACATCCATGCATGACAAAGTCAGCAGAAAATACTCATATGCACTGTAGATACAGACGTCGCGATCCTTGCCATTATGGTTTCTCAGGCCTTGCCTGTCCAATCTGAACTCTGGTTGGCCTTCGGATCAGGGAAGAGCTATCGCTATCTGGCTGCTGCTCTTGCCCGAGACAAATAACTTGCCCTTCAAAGGTTCCACGCAGTGACTGGTTGTGACACTGTTTCAGCTTTTGTTGCGTATGGCAAGAAAAACCGCCTGAGCAGCATGGAATGTCTTGCCAGAGCTTACTGACGCCCTGCTTAGTTTAGCCTATACCCCTAATCATGTGTCAGAAGTGTGCATGAGTACCATAGAGA
>NW_013666242.1:231472-234511 GCF_000517525.1 Limulus polyphemus
TAAGCTTTTTCTATAAGACAGTCAAAGGGGTGACAAAAAAAAAATAACTTTTATATCCAAATTTGTCCAGATTAAGCCACAGAACTCGTGACATCTATGAGCCTCCTAGCGTGTTTTAACTCTGACATCCGTTTGACAGTTTTGGGGAAATCAAAAGACAACGCACATTCTTGAGGTAGAATTGAAACAGAAATAAGTGTTTATCAAGATTTCACTATTTTAATAACGTTTTCAACTGAAAATGACAGACATTCTCTTAGTTAAGAGTTTTATATAAAGCAAAGGAGATAATTTAAGCGTTCTAAGTTTGGTAAGTAGAAGAAAGTAATATAAGTTCTGAGCTCCGTTATCAATTCCTTTGTCAGGTGTCACTTGCTTAAAAGTAAGTAAATAAATTAGGGGAAACTAGGCTTTACGAATCTATTTTATTTATTTTGTGTTTGTTTTTTAGTTTCAAGTTAAGCACAAACCTATACAATGGGCTATCCGGGCTCTGCCTATCACGGGTATCGAAACCCGGTTTCTAGCGTTGTAAGTCCGCAGACATAACGCTGTGTTGTCACTGGCGTAATAGGTATTTTAATAAAATGAGATATGTACTGGAAATTTTGGTATCATTTAATTGATATTAAAGTAAATACCCAAAGCAAGGTACTCACCTAACAATATAAGGAATAATTATATATTAGCCAGAATACTTTTTTCTTTTTTATAAATGGTAACTTAATTCTTACGAGGTTCCCATTGTTACACCATTGGTTAGCTTCCAGGACCTTGTAGTAAGAACGAACTTTTTTGTGTCTTTTGGCCCAGAAATGGGCTTTTAAAGAGAAAAATGTGTATCATCTGAAAAAGACAGATTGCTAGAAATAGAGAAGGCGTCTTATTTTAAAACGATTTTACGAGTAGAAATCAGAAAATCCCGTGACAACCACAGCCAATAGAAAGTTATGATGGGACGACAAGTATCAGAATTACATTTTGTTTCGTACGTAATGTGATGCATCGAAAATTGATTGCTTTTGGGAGGTATGTAACAGTCTTTTTAGACACAAAATATTCATACACTCAGGTCATAAAGATGCGTTATGGTCGAGGATTTATTTAATTAATTGCATTGAAAAACGAAAAATATGAATCAAGAGCCATCCATACAGAGATAAGCTATAAATCGTACTACAGTCCTGACGGGCAAAATACAGTGTATTATAACACAAAGATAAATGTTAAAAACCGTCCATCTGCCCCAAGCGATAGTACAAAACATAATTAAGAAGAATTTTCATCTGAAAAACAAGACATGTCACGTGTACATAAATTGCTTCCTCGACATATTCATTGAAAATTAGATGAGTTATGGAAAGCATTTAGAGCAGAGTGGTGGGCTTTAGACATGACATCCTTACGATGGAACCTTTTGCAATGGGAACTGCGCTGCTTTGTTATTATCAAAATGTACAAGTGTTAGATAGAAAATGACCGGAAGTAACGACATACTCAACCAACCACTATTGAACAAATATAGATTATGGTTCAAATAAGGGCTTTCAACAGAGACATTTTTAAAACTATAACATAAGATTACAATACAGTCATAATTGCTTTGTTGATGTTGGCGTTAAGAAACCTTTAGAACTATGGACATACGAGGAAAATTGATTGTCAGTATTAGCAAACAAACCTACCATTTTAATGAATCTAAGAAGTTTCCATAGAACTACTGAATATTGTTACCTTGTATTCATTAATGTCTCATATGAAAATTATAGCGTTAGGTTCACTTTATGCTGGCCCGGCATGGCCAGGTGGTTAGAGCACTCGACGCGCAATATGAGGGTCGCGGGTTCGAATCCCCATTCCACCAAACATGCTCGCCCTTTCAGACGTGGGGGCGTTATAATGTGACGGTCAATCCCACTATTCGTTGGTAAAAGAGTAGCCCATGAGTTGGCGGTGGGTGGTGACGACTAGCTGCTTTCCCTCTAGTCTTACACTGCAAAATTTGGAACGGCTAGAGTAGACAGCCCTTGTGTAGCTTTGCCCGAAATTCAAAACAAACAAACACTTTATGCTCTACTCTTTGATGTGTGTTTCGGTAACTAAGTCCTATGTTAAAGGAACATTTAGTTCATGTATTAACGAATGGACTGTTGTATACTAGTGACAAGTGGACTGTGGTACTACAACGAATGGGCTACTGTATACTAGTAACAAGCGGACTGTGGTACTACTAACAAGTGGGTTGTTGTATATATACTAGTAACAAGTGTACTGTGGTACTACTAACAAGTGGGCTGTTATATATATACTAGTAACAAGCAGAGTGTGGTACATTAACAAGAAGTAGACTGTGGTATTAATAGCAAATGTACTATGTTATACTTGTAGGGAGTGGAGTGTGGCATACTAACAAGTATCATTAGTACATCACAAATACACGTATTTCTAGGACAACAATACGAGTATCTGTGATATACTAGTAATAAATTATATAGTGGATATGTGAAAAGTAGGCAACCAGACACTAGTAACAAATATATAATATCTCACTAAAAATAAGTCAACTGTACTGTACCTGCAGCAAGTGTATAATGAAATTGATGTCACTATACACATGTTACTAAGTACTCAAGGTACTATTAGCTCATCACAGTGAAATTAATGTCACTGTGATGCGCTAATAGTACCTCGAGTACTAGTAACATGTGTATAGTGACATCAATTTCGCTGTGATGTGCTAATGGTACCTTGAGTACTAATAACATGTGTATAGTGACATCAATTTTACTGTGAATGTGCTAATAGTACCTTGAGTACTAGTAACAAGTGTACAGTGACATTAATTTCACTGTGATGAGCTAATAGTACCTTGAGTACTAGTAACATGTGTACAGTGACATTAATTTCACTGTGATGAGCTAATAGTACCTTGAGTACTAGTAACATGTGTATAGTGACATCAATTTCGCTGTGATGAGCTAATAGTACCTTGAGTACTAGTAACATGTGTACAGTGACATTAATTTCGCTGTGATGAGC
>NW_013666242.1:235418-237278 GCF_000517525.1 Limulus polyphemus
TAGTAACATGTGTATAGTGACATCAATTTCGCTGTGATGAGCTAATAGTACCTTGAGTACTAGTAACATGTGTATAGTGACATCAATTTCGCTGTGATGTGTTAATAGTGCCTTACGTGCTAATAACACATCATTACAGCCGAATTACAAGGCAAAATGAGTGTTCTGGCAAAGTAAGAAGCTATAGTTGACCAACAAAACACGTGAGTACTTTTCAGTCAGTAGTCAGCTACAAACAGAATGTCAACAATGTATTAATATAAAATGTGAAGACACATAAATATAGTAAAACTACTACACATCATACAGATCGCCTTGCTTCCGTTATTAATAATAAACTTAGAAGCAGAGTTCTGTATTTTCTACAACAATGTATAGAACCACTCGTCATTTACTACCAGAGTACCACATTGTAGTGTGACCATTACAACGATACTCCAGTTGGCACGATGGTCCTGACAGAGATTATATCCTGTTGTCATGGTGATAACTGATCTAAAGTGCGTATATTACTGATACTTGAGGAATCTCAAAAGATTTTATTTAATCAGAACATTTGTCTCCCCCCTAGTGGGTCAGCGATATGTTTACGGATTTAAAACACTACAATCCGAGGTTCAATTCCCTACGGTGGAGAGTTCAATATGGCCTTAGTTTTCTGACGAATATTTTATCTCGTACGAACAGAAGATGTGACCTCTAGCCCATCTCTTAGCTGACCCCTAGGAAGTAGACCAACAAGTCATATAAATGAGAATATTTTTCAATTATCCACAAAGATAATGGCCTAATAACCTATTTCCTATACAAAACAGAGTTTATGCGCATTTTACAATGTGGTATTATATGCTGAGTCAGCTTCCGCTTCCTAAGTCTCGTAAAATAAATTTATAATATTTTCTTTAACACATAGGGTTTTCAGTTGTAGTAAATAGGGTCATTAACGAATTATTTGAACTCTAATTTAGTTGGTCATTTCAAATAAGGATTAAGTTATTCTTTAAAGAAGGTTGAAATGTATCAATAGAAACGTGATGCTGACGAAAATCGTCAACAAACACACAGGTAAAGTACATAAAGTCTTCATATAGGTACAGATGCGCTTCAGATGAATAAATTTATGTGCGCATGTCTCAGTTATCAAAGACCTGGGCGTGGCCAAGTGGTTAGCGTGCTGTGACTGAGAATCTGAGGATTCGTGAGTCTAACCTCCTTTACCGTAACACTGCACACCGCACTTTGCAGCCGTAGGTGTTCTATAAGGGTGATGGTAGGACCCCAATTAGTAGGTCAACGCTTGTTTGTTTGAAGTTAAGCACAAAGCTACACAATGGGCTATCTGTTCTCTCTCCGCCACGGGTATCGAAACCCGTTTTCTAGCGTTGTAAGTCCGCAGAAACACCGCTGCGCCACTGGGGGGCTATTTGGTTAAACAAGAATAACTCAAGAGTTGGCGGTGGGTGCTGTTAACAAGCTACCTTTCTTCTAGCTTATCAGCTCAAAATTCAGAGCGGTTATGCGTAGATAAGCCGTTGTGTAAGTATGTTATCATTTACCGAACATCTTATCTAAACATTTTAACTTTCAAGTACAAAATTACTAAAAGGCCAGGTTTTTTTAAATCCATTTCCATATTTTATTCATACTCCTGATGCATGAACCTGAAACATCAGATAAACACAATTAAGCCTTCAACATTATCTTAAAAACTGCAACTTTGATACTATATGACATAATTGTCTTTTAGTTCTTACGTTTGGTATAAAAATAGCAAAACTGACACACGCTCCCAAATAAGTATTAATCTATTATTGCCCGGCATGGCCAGGTGGATAAGGCGCTCAACTCACAATCTGAGGG
>NW_013666242.1:237610-248168 GCF_000517525.1 Limulus polyphemus
ATGACTAGCTGCCTTCTCTCTAGTCTTACACTGCTAAATTAGGGACGGCTAGCGCAGATAGCCCTCGTGTAGCTTTGCGCGAAATTCCAAAACAAACAATTAATCTATTGCAATAATTGCAAAATCTTTATTTTCAACATCATCCTATCATTTCTCGTATCGTTGTAGCATAATGGAAAATTTCTTTTTAGCCAGCATTGGCTTCGAATGAAAGTTCCAGCTGGGTTTGGTTCCATGTGCACTGATTTCTATTTTTTAACACTCGCCAAATACTATGACTTCGACAAAACAAAAAGAATTTTCATGTTTCATCCCTCTCTTTCTTTTTTCTCAACACCAATTTACACGAGTAGAACATAATTTTTCAGCCATTTTGGAACTTATTTTTTTATATGCTATCAAATTTCATAGTAAATCGGAAGACGATGTTTCAAAACAACAACATAGTAACTGTAGAATGAACACTTTTCATTTCTGTTAGAAGCACGTGCGAGATATTTTATGGCGCGTGAGAGAACAAGTCGTTCAACGGTGAAAATAACTCTAGCAGAACGTAAAAGACTCCACAGTTGTCAGACGTGTTTCAGTTTGACCTCACACAATCCATAGTAAACAACGTGATAGAATATATGCTGTGAGCTTCTCTAAATATTTCACAAGTGGCGCTATTTGACTGTGCGGGAAACGACTCTTAAATTACCCAGTGTTACAAAACATATGTCCAGTACTTATTACTTCTAGACCTGGGCCAGCTTTCTTGTTTAATGCGATGGCGCTACAGGAATATAAGTGATTATGTGGGTATATAAGCCCTAACCATACCTCAACCGTTACTCCTGAAGATGGAGTCATAGAACACCTAAACATATGTGAAGTCCTTGTTTTAATAAATATTTATTGTGTAATGATTTTAACGTTGTATTCATTTTAATTGTATATATATATATTTATAGGGATGTAACCACTTAAGATAACATTACATAAATAAAAAATGAATGATAATGCTTTAAAGTATCTTATAAATGAGAAACAATGGTCATGAATCGGTAGCGAGTGCAGAGTCCGAGTCACACTAATATGTGCTCGGAGTCACTTGTGAACCGCTAATATGTGCTCGGAATCACTTGTGAACCACTAATATGTGCTCGGAATCACTTGTGAACCACTAATATGTGCTCGGAGTCACTTGTAACCACTAATATTTGCTCTGTGTTCCATTTAAGCCAATAATATGCGCTCTGATTTGCTCTTGAATCACTAGGAGCAGCTCATGCTCACTAATACTAAGACTGAAGAGTGACTCGTATCCCTATGTTTAGTCATTTGATGTTGCTCATAACAAACTATCCTAGTCATACGAAACTGTAGGAATTTGAGATGAAAAACTGTACTCACTGCTTTTTCTCTAAAATACGAGAAACGTTGTGTGCTAATGTAAAAATGAGAGTAAACAAGTAGTCATTAAGGATGATGGTCAAAAAGAAAATAGTTACAATAAAAATGTTATTTTTGGTGAGAATGATGGTTTTATTGAAAACGGTTCTGATAATAACGATGAAGATGAACCGAGTGTTAAAAGACCCAAAGAAAAGGCATTTTCAATAAAGAAGATGAATGAGAGAGAAAAGAGTCTGAAGTAAAAGCGGTTCCTGAAGATAAATATTAACTTACCCGAGACAATATATGGTTTGAAATATATTTACAAGTTGATAACTGAAGAAGTTAAAAAAAAAGTAAATCTGATATTAATAAGATATCATTTGAGAGACATACGTGAAAGATGCTAAACAAATATGATGCAACGAATCTTTATGAAGTAGAAGAAGAAAAAACATGAGAAGGTTATCTAAAAAGATTAACGTTATACCATCTACTATTATACATGATCCTATCCACAAATGCATCATAACAACCAAACGAACATTAATGGAATAAAATGAACAGAATGAGTTGGAAGCTATCCAAACTACTGTGAAAGAAAAAAAAACCAACAAGAATTGGATTGGAGAAGAAAAAAAAAAGAGAAAAAAGGATTAACTGTGTGTGTTGGGGGGGGGGGTCTAAATGTACCCTGACGTGAGCGAAAGTTTTGTAATTCCCATGGTGTAGTCAATTTGTTTTACCTCTGCGGGTATATAAGCCCCAACCGTTACTCTTGAAGATGGTGTCATAGAACACCTAAACGTATGTAAAGTCTTTTTTTAGGGCAAGTCCCTGTTTTAATTAATATTTAGTGTGTAATGATTTTAACGTCGTATTCCTATTGGTTGTATATAAATATATGTGTGGGTGTGTGTGGGTGTGTTTTACACAAATGTCGTTTTAAATTATTTAGTCGCATCCTATACATTAAAACTAAAAACTAACCACTGTTACATCTGACATGCTTATTATGGAGTCATTTGTCTTCTGTCATTTACTTATACGTGTTGCACAATTCAGTTTATGTGATTAGCTTATATTAAGTAAGTATCTAAGTAGGCATACTTTTTACGTCTCTTTATTGTTACTTTAATTAACAGTATTAGTTAGAATATTTAATATATCTAATATTGTTATTTTAATATTATTATTATACTGTTATTATAGAAATTCATCTGCATTGTTAGCTTAATATGTGTGTATATAGGACTAACATAAATCCCTCTAAATTGCCGATATTTACAAGATATTATTAGGTTTACATCCGAAAATGTCGTTAACAGCAAGAGTATTCATATGATGAAACAATGCATCTAATTTTTATAATAAATACGTAAGAAAAAATATTTTTAATTAACTATACCCATTAACAGGTTGATTTTTAGTTTTTCTCTAAGTAGGTTGCTTGCTCTTGTCTGAAATTAATGTTAATGTAGTTAATATTAATACAATGTTGCGTAAGTAAAAAAATATATATAATTTGTGAGGAACGAGTTAATCGTAATGTGTAAGATTTTATCAACAAACTTAAAAGGCAAGTAGTTCAAAATGGCTACAATCACTAGAAGAGTCACCTTGTCCCACCGCCAGGGTTATGCTTCAATCCTACTAGAGTGCACGATTTTTGAGGAATGATTTAATCTGATTATGTAAATTTTTATCACCGAAATTACAAGGTAAGTAGATCAATTCTGCTTCATGAGCAGCTCTTTAGTAGAGAGTAATTTTTAAAGTATCTTATCAGTAAGTAACAATGGTCAAGAATCAGTAGTGTAGCGTCGAGTTAGAATCACTTGTGAGAACCTAAAGTTTATATTGAAGCTGTTCTGAAAATGGAGGTACATAGTTTCAATGATTTGATTGTTTGTTGTTAATCATAAAGCTACACAACAGTCTATCCGTGCTGTGCCAACCATGGGTATCAAAACCCGGATTTTAGCGTTATAAGCTTTCAGACTTAACGCTGAGCCACTGGATGGTATTTCAACGGAGAAGATGGCTCTGAGAGAAGGCTATGTTAAGTAAAGGTGGTTCTTAAGAAACATATATTGTGGCATGAAGTAGTTAATGGTTTTACATATATTTAAAAGCCATAGATGATGATAATGACAAATAAGCAATGTCTGAAATTATAATAAACTAGTATAAGAAGCATGTGCCTTGAAAGCTGCTAAAAACTAGTATACAACAGATTTCTACCAAGTATGAAAACTTGCGAGAAGATTATCTAAAAGGATTAACATTTTAATAGTAACTTAAATATGTCTTCAAAAATGTATCATAACAACCAAACAAAAATTAATGGATTGAGATAAATATGATAAGTTCGAAAGTATCCAATCTTATGCGAAGAAGAGAGAATATTTGTTAAATCAACTAATTTATCGAAACCGATTAATGCAAAAAAAGTAAGTGCGTTTGAGTCTAAACAGCCCCTGTATAAGCGAACGCTTCGTAAACTTTAGAACCAGAGTTCCTGGTGTGAGATAAAATAAGCTACCTGGTGTGGTCATTTTCTTTTTCCACTGTACTTTGATGACAACAAGCTACCAAAAGTATATTTGAAAAAAAAAATCTGGATGACCATACTAAAATATGATATCTTGAGTTGTCAGTATTTTACCAACCTAAAATCGTCAGACAGTCATAAAGGAGTCTTCATTGACTTTTTATCTAATAAACCTGAAGAGACTTTCCATGAACAATCTGATTTCATCATGGCCAAACCATGGCTGCACCTACTAGAGGATGTCAACTTGTCCACCATGGCTGCTCCATATTTCATCACCAAGACAATACTTCAATTTCATTGGAGTGCATCATCTTTGAGCCCAACCAGATGTGGTGTAAAGATGGCTAAAATGGTTGTACTATTTTTTTGTCAGCCATCATTCGAGATTCCCATGCCTATTATAGGCCTCTATTTTGGGTCAACCGAAGGTGACATTACCTGATCTATATTAATTATCAATGTCAACTAAACGTGATATCGCAGAGGACAATGTCAGTGATCTAACGGGAATACTACTCACCTTGTAAGTTGCTAAGCTCTGGTGTTTGTATTTACAATCAACGTAATGTGATATTTATTTCTCTGTTAACAGATTATAAGACTCTAAGCTTCCAGATTTTTGTCTGTTTCCCTGTTGTCACTTCATATAAGCATACTTATTTTACATTTTTATGCCGTACATTACGCCATTTTTAGAATGTTTTCAATTTGTATTATGAGCAAGTATAAAATATTTACATGCAAGAACATTCTTTAGAGAAGATGATGACTCCATAATTCACCGAGTCAGAGAGACAAGTTTTCAATACTGGGTGTTCCAGAGTATTAATTTATTTTCCGTCTAAACAATTCATAGATGAAAATAATCGAAAAGTTGAAATAATCCAACTAAACTGTTTTCTTGTATTATATCTTCTTTGTTCTTATACACGTGGTCTCACTTTACAAAGTTATTTAATTGGATTACAATGAATAAGACCAATTTTTGCAAAGCTTCAAATTGATCAACACGTTTCCAACCTTCTCTATAACTTCAAATTTTCAACATCACACGATTTGGTTTCATACTTGTTCAGTGCAAGTATATTTTAGAACTTATATTTAAAGAAAACTCATCTTATAACACAACTGATGCAGTTTTTTTCTATTTATGTCATTCTTTTTAGTACTTCCGTACAATTATGTAGCAGCTTCTACCAGAAGAATTGCTAAGAATCTTCACTAAAAATTTCAATTACTAATAATTAGTTTTAATTATGAGTAACAAGCAAACCATAAAAAGTCTTTATGGCCACTTTGCTTTAGGTCATCAGTTGGGTATACTCGCTCTTAGCCATGATTTTTGCCATTGGGAATTTTACCGTAAAATAAATTCATGTTAAAATCTCCATCTCTTTCTTTTTTCTAAATCAAATCGTTATTCTATTTTGATGATTTAATGGCTGGATGTAAAAAAAACTATTCATTAGGTAAAATAAAAAAGGTCAAAGTAACCTCAAGCGATTTTTCACTAAAATTACTACAATTACTAAAATATATAGTTTTAATGATCATTTGGAATTATTATAAAAACTGTAGTTCATCCATCAGATACACTGTTCGTATCATGCCTTCATCATTTCGCCGTATCCTTGAATGTGATCCACTCATGATCTTTCCGATATCGTTAGGGTTATAGGGCTTCTCATTTCTGTACTGAATGTGATCTTTACGCATCCTCGTTTAAAGATGAGAAATGGGCAACAAACAAAAAATTAGATTATTTGCTCTGACATATAATTTTCCCAAGACTTGATATGAAACGTGAAACTGGAGCTCTACAATCAGTTTGGTTATATTAATGAACAGCTATTGAGACTAATGCTCCACATTCGGTTTGATCATCCTAATGAATGAAAATTGAGTTTGATTATAATAACGAATGGAACTTGAAACCAGGCCTGAACATTCAGTTTGATTATACTAATAAAACGAATCTGAAACTAAAGTTCCACATTCAGCTTGATTATACTAATGAATAAAAATCGAAACTATACCCCCCTCCCAGTGGCACATTGGTATTTCTGTGGACTGTATTACTGCTAGAAATCGAGTTTCCGTGGTGGGCAGAGCATAGATAGCCCTTTGTGTTGCTTTGGCTTAATAAGAAACAACAACTTGAAACTACAGCTGTACATTGAGTTTTATTATACTATTGAATGGAAATTGAAACTGGACTTCATATTAAATTTGTTTATTTTAATGAATGGAAATTGAAATTAGAACTCCACATTCAATCTGGTTATACTAATGAATGGAAATTGAAACTAGAACTCCACATTCAATCTGGTTATACTAATGAATGGAAATTGAAACTAGAACTCCACTTTCAGTTTGATTATACCAGTGAATCGAAATTAAAACTTGGAATCAATAAAGCTCATGAGTTGATTGAATATGAGCCTCTAAATCTACTTACTGTATAAACACACACGAAAAAAGCGAACACACACACACGTCCGATACAAAAATGGAAAAGTGCCGTTAAATGATAAATAAGCCAATTTGAGGATACAATCGACGAACGAAATCCTGACAGTAGAATATGATTTATACAGACAAATCACACACATAAAGGCTTGAAAGAGTAGAAAAACAGGTAACAATTTAAAGTGTGCATTGCCATTCCTCCTGTGCTATTACTAAACAACAGGTGAATATTTCGTTTGTATTATCTAATTAGGAAATAGGTCTTCGAGATAAGTCTTTAATTGATGTGCATAAAATACATATAATTGTATTAAATGTTTGTCGTTACAAGTTTTATTCTTCAATTCTCCTATAACTTTGAAACTTTGTTAAAGGCTTACATTTGTGGCATTCAGTAACTCCGCACACTGTTTTTTTTTATTTTCTTTTGTATATGTCCTGTGAAGTTGGACATTAGAGATCCTGTGGATCCCGACTCCCTCGAACATTTTCGGTCCTAGTTTTAAAACCTTAATTAGCTTTTTGGACACCACCGATATCATATAATCTTGTTTTGTTTTTTTCATTACATGAACATTTATACGGAAAGGTTTCAAAGGCTCGTAAATTGACTTAAATTGTGCTGAGACAAAACAAAATATTTTTTGTGGCTAACTCTACAATGTATTTACTGATCAAAAGCTCATTTATGAGCTTTTCATAAGGTGAGATATAATTTGAATATGTTTACACTATAATTAATTTATGTAACAAATCATCATTTGTGAATTTTGATGCTTTTGCCAAGATTAATTGTAGCACGTTATCTAATGTTTATAATTATTCAAATTAATAAAAAAGAAGAAACCCACTCTATCGTTTTAGTCACAATTTGTTACTGAGTTAAAGCAGTTTTGAATAATTCCGTCTCTCACTAGTAACCTTGGACAAGGGCATATCGTAAAAATTCGACAAGGCTTTTTATAGTGGAGGAATGTATGTTACGTTCATGTCGTTTTAAACATGTTTTATTCACCGTAGTGAACCAATATTTATATAGAATGTGAAGATTATATAGCACTAACGATACTAATTCATTCTACTCAATTATTCAGCAGACAAGCCGTTTAAGATATTAAAAATAAATATGAAGCCCAATATATCATTTGACTAACCATTTGTTACTGAATTCACTGGTTTTGGTTAATTCCATCCCTCATCAGAAGCACTGAACAAGGTCAAATGAAAACCAGACAATGCTTCTTATAGAGGTAGAATATATATATTATGTTTATGTTATTTTAGTTGCATTTTTACTCACCAGAATGAATTTATATTTCATACAAGTTTCGAAGAATATGTAGTACTGATGATACTAATTAATTTGTCTAAATTAAAAAACATACTATGTTTAAGATAATTAAATAAATATAAAACTCAATTTATTGCAAAAGAATACCACTAAAAAAACCTGATGAATTTTGTCTTTGTGGTACCAATAACCTTTCCAGAAATGACAATATCAGACGTGAGCCTATCCAACTGGAACTAGACTCTTATCTTAAGACTATTTTCAATGAAGACAGATGTTTTCAACCTCAGTGATTTAATTCAAGTTCTTAGCTGGAGTATAATAAAACCCAATATGCTGTCTTATGCTTTTCATGTCGAGTTTTCGGTAAACTTTCTTATGGCATGACATTTCAACAAGATGGCTATAGAGTAGCCCAAGGCACTAGAAGCTAAGAAAGGCTTTGTTAACAAGCATATCCAAAGCTACCGTCATGCTGAATATATTGTAGCTTGAAACAATTTCAACAAAGATTTCCCTGTAGATATAATGGTCAGTGGAGAATGTTATTACTAGGAACCAAATATGATATTATATATTTGTTACCTGATGCTATCAGTACTTTAGTTTGTCTAAATCTTCCTCTCTAAGGTCACAATGAAAACGTATTATTATCCAATATGGGAGGTTTTCTTCAAGTCGTTGAGTTTATTGCTCATTGGAATCCAGTTCTTATTGAACATCTAAAAAACCCAAAGCTTTTGTTTGTTTGAAGTATAGCACAAAGCTACACAATGGGCTATCTGTGCTCGGACCACCACGGGTATCGAAACCCGGTTTCCAGGGTTGTAAGTCCGCAGACATACCGCTGTGCCACTGGAGAACAACCCAAAGCTATTCCCCATTAATATTCTGGTTACAACTCACCTTCACCTCTAAACTAATTCCCACTGATACCCTGGTTAGTCCTCACCTTCATCTCAAAATAAAATAATTCGTGCCAGTGTTAAGGCTGTTCATGAAGCTGTTGTAACTTTGATAAAAAAAAGGCAAAGTACTATTTCATCTGCCTAGACATAACACATGACTGCAGCAAACAAAACCAGCTTTCTTGTGTTGTTAAATATATCAGTGAAAATTGAGAAGTAAGTACATATTTATTAGATATGGTAGTGTGGCTCTGCTTCAACTTTAGCAGGAATATTCAGTCAACAGCAGAATTATTTTGAAAAGCATGGTCTTTCATTTGACAACCTGTGTACTCTTCCATGTCTGGCCACAGACATGTGGGAAAAATTCAGCTTCAAAGGCATATTTTTTGCACTGCGTTAGACATCGTATAAGTTTAGTGGTTGAGAGCACATGCATAAAAAAACTAACTAATAATAAATATATTTGGAATAATTCAAAAACTATTTTCATTTATTGAAGACAGCAGCAGGAAACATTGTCTTTTCAACAGCAAGTGCAGCTTGAAGGAACTGCCACACTTCAGTCAGTGAGCACAACACGTTGATCAAACAGAGCAAAAAATTTTACCATATTTCTCAGCATAATTACTGCTGTGAAATCTACATTAGAATCTATCGTTCATAATGATAACTTTAACTGTTGAAGCTTCATCCCTCTTGAAAACTTTACACTTTCAATTCTAGGTGAACTTTTGAAATTATGTCATGTGGCTTCCAACTATCTCTAAAGCGAGGATATGAACATTGTAACGGTAACATCTCACGTTGAAGTGTTACTTTCAGAATTTGAAGATTTAGAAAATGAGAAAACTTTTGAGCAGCGTTTTGCAACATCTGAAAAAACAGCAGCCAGTAACGTTGCTACTTACTCAGATCCTTGCACTAAAAAGGTTTTCTGTACATTTGGTCCACATTTTAAAACACAGGTCACAAAGGTCACATTCTCTTGGGAAGTATTGGATTTGATGCTAAATGTTCTAAAATTTTATTTTCTGAAAACATGTTGCTGGTAATGATATCTATTAATTTTTAGTGCATTCAGATGAAGATAAAGGCCTATATTTCAAGCCTTGGCCGCCTTTTATAGGCGACAAGAACGGTAAACTTCTGGTGTCTGAATATAAGCTGTTTGCTAGATCGGTTTCAGAAGTAATTCATGATATGTGTTTTCATATGGTCAAACAACAACTCACATGGATGTATTTGATCTCTCTTTTTCACTAACTCTGCCAATCACATCTTGTTCTTACAATCACTCCTCCTCTATGTTAAAGCTTGTCAAAAGCAAGTTCTATATCACCATGGTAGAGCAGCAGCTAAGTAACTTGATTCTAACTCTACCAATCACATCTTGTTCTTACAGTCACTCCTCCTCTATGTTAAAGCTTGTCAAAAGCAAGTTCTATATCACCATGGTAGAGCAGCAGCTAAGTAACTTGATTCTAACTCTACCAACCACATCTTGTTCTTACAATCACTCCTCCTCTATGTTAAAGCTTTTCAAGAGCAAGTTCTGTACCACCATGGTAAAGCAGTAGCTAAGTGACGTGATGGTGCTGTCGGTTAAGTCAGAACGAGTGAAGTCGATCACATTAGATGCTCTTCAAGGTCGTTTCTGGGATAATGCTGCTGTTCGCCAACGAGGAAGAGAGTTGTTAACTTGTCCGTTTTATAATATTTCCATTGCACATACTAAGTGCACGTGCTAAATGTGATCTAATCAAAAGCACCTAAGGTGTGAAGAAAGGTGCGGCCAAAAAAAGGGCTCAGCGTGCGACTTAAAGCACTGAAATCAAAATAGGCAACCAAACTGGTAGCTACACTTATAGCACTGATAAGAATTTTACAGCAAATATTTATTCATTAGTTAGCCAGGCGTTTTTTTATTGTTCATCTTTGGTGGATAAAATAAAA
>NW_013666242.1:248239-255116 GCF_000517525.1 Limulus polyphemus
TTCGTAGCAAATATTCATTCATTAGTTAGCTGGGCCGAGTATTTTATTTTATCCACCAAAGATGAACAATAAAAAAACGCCTGGCTAACTAATGAATAAATATTTGCTGTAAAATTCTTATCAGTGCTATAAGTGTAGCTACCAGTTTGGTTGCCTATTTTGATTTCAGTGCTTTAAGTCGCACGCTGAACCCTTATTTGGCTGCACACTTTTTTTTCGCACCTATGGTGCTTTTGGTTAGATATCATGACTTTTTGTCATTACACACTAACAAACCACAGCAAATAATAAAGTGACACTCGATAGCAACCAACATTAGCTTTAGGATAGCAACCTTATTATTCGGAAATGACCTTTGATTTACAGAACCAACCAGATTTTTTAAAAATATATGGTGGTAGTTTTTCCTCTCTAAAACAATGTTAATAACTTCCTTTATAGTAACGCCATGGAATTTAAATTAACAGTTTCTTGTCATCACCCCATACAATCGGTACAGCCATATCAAGTATCATTTTTTATGCTAATTGCTTAAGATAATATCACACGACGCTAAACGCTCTTTAATAAGGATAATTTCATAAAATTTAGTAAATATGTATTGAAAAATTCGCAATGAATAATCAATAATAACCGCCCACATGTATAATTATTTGGAAAACTTGAGCTAAAACCGGTAATCTACATAGTTTTCTTCCCCTAACCAATACTTATGTATCTGCACGTCCTTTCACTTTATATTTTTGCTGCTCTAAATAAACCGTCTTTAATCCGAATGACAAAAAACTAAAAACGGCCCACTTTTGGTCTTAGATGAAGCTATAGTAAAAGTGCTAGACCGATAGCTCACGTGACATTTTGCGTAGGTGTTCGCAAACATTTTCGTTAAATTTGAGTGTTTTTTGTTGAATAGCTTTGCACATGTGGCTTATATTTAAACCAAATGAGACACTCATAATTGTAGGTTGTGAAGATCTATCAATGTACCAAATTGAAAAAATCCATTTAAGTCAAGCATGTTTTTTTTTATCAAATAGAGTTTCCGTACTTATGATGTGAAGAAAAAATAGGAAGAAACTCAATCAAAATTGTAGATGTTATATCTCAGGTATTTCTTAATGGATTGCCTTGTAATTTGGTACGTGAAGTAAGAGTCCAGTAAAGCATATCCAATGAAAATATACGATAGTTTGGATTACCACAGTCCCAGATACAGAAGGTGGAAAATCGCTAAACTATTACTTCTGATAAATATTGGTTATTTGCTATCCACCCCCACATCCCAAGTTGTTTGGAATCCCGACACTACTGTTTATGTCAGACGTTTTATTTATTCTCATACTAGGTTACAATCGTTATCCATTAGGATCGAACACCAGGAGGTCGGTTTTTACTTGTTATTATGTTATCAAATATGTTTTGGCTTTAGTACGTTTGTCTAGTTGGCAAGCCCGACCATATTGTGTTTCTAAAAACAACGTTCGCCTTCCATATAAGTATTTTTTCTGAATGAAAAGCACGTATTGCTCAAACTAAAATTAGAAAAATATTTAGCGTTTTTCTGAACAAAATGGAATAAATATTATTTAACGACACCAACAAAAGTTTTAAAGTTCGTGGTTTCTTAGATGTAGTTAAATTATTAATATATCCTCGAGTTTATCAGATAAATCACCCAGCTTATATTCTAAAATACAACTCACACAAAAACTTCTTCATATCTTTGGACTCAGCTTAAATCTAAACACAAGCGCTAAGAGATTCTTTTTTTCCAATATGGATTTTTCTGAAACCGAAATACAATAATAAAAATTATATTCCTTAATTTAAACCCACTCCAACTGATCAGTTACCAAAGCTTAAAAATTGGTATAGAATAAATGTGTTACCTCATTTGGGTTTAGCTGAAACTTAGATATAGAAACTATGAAAACTGTTCTCTAATTTGGACCTGCCTGAAACCTGAAGATAAATGTTAAGAGGTTTTTGGCTTTAAGCCCCCCAGTGGCACAGTGGTATGTCTGCGGACTTACATCCATAAAAACCGAGTTTCTATACTTCTGGTGGGCAGAGCACAGATAACCCATTGTGCAGCTTTGTGCTTAACTACAAGCAAACAATTTAACCTCAATTTTGGTCTAGATAAAATCTAAGTACAAAAATGTAACAGATCTTTGCCTAATTTGGATATAGATTATATCTAGATACAAAAGCTAAGAATTCTGTTCCCTAGTTTGGATTACGTGAATCCTTAATACAACATATAAGAAAAATGAGATTTAACGAAAATTTAGTTTCCAATAGATAAGAAAATTGATTTCTTATTTGGACGTAGCTAAAACCTAAATACAAATTTTAGATTTTCTAATTCGAACTTATATATATATATATAAGATTTAGGAGTTTTTACTTATTATACACTTAAATCAAACTTCAAAACAAAGAAAACATCATCTGTTTAGAATATAACCAGGACCTAAATAAAATAGCTAAATTACGATGATATATACTGGTCTGGTGGTTATGGCGTTCGCCTCGCATTTTGCGGGTCTCGAGATTAAACCCCAGTCACCGAACATGTTCACCCTTTAGTGTGTCAGGCCCAGTCACCCGAGTGTAAAAATTATTGTCTAATACAAAATACCCGAGCGGCCGACCCCAACTCGAGTTGTCGAATAAAGGAGATAATATTAAAAAATGAGTCATTAATTCTTGTTCTTTTCACTGAGAATTTGTCGAGTTTGCACTGGTGATTTTCTTTTGGAGTAGAGGGAAATTCCATATTTCTTATACTAAAAGTACTATTTCTTTATATATACAACCAGCCCAGCATGGCCAGGTGGTTAGGAAGCTCGACTCGTACTCTGAGGGTCGCGGGTTCGAATCCCTATTCCACCAAACATGTTCGCCCTTTCAGACATGGGGGCGTTATAATGTGACGGTCAATCCCACTATTCGTTGATAAAAGAGTAGCCCAAGTATTGGCGGTGGGTGGTGATCACTAGCTGACTTTCCTCTAGTCTTACACTGCTAAATTAGGGACGGCTAGCGCTGATAGCCCTCGTGTAGCTTTGCGCGAAATTCAAAACAAAGAAACATATGTTCAACAAAATATTACTCAGAAGACGAGGAGGGTTTTCAAGCACAAATATTCGAAAATCAGAGTCCGCCAAAATAAAGACTAATTTCGTGTTAATCATCAGAATTTATTATTAAATTTCTTTAAAAAACCACTGAATGCAATCAAAAGCATCTTTTTCTTTTTCAGATCCTTATCGCTTATGGTGTACCAAATTTTACTTAGATGCAACGGTTTTCAGAAACGTTAATGACAAAAGAAAACGAACGAAACTGAATATACAGGAAGCGTAAGTTATAGCTTTTGACAAGTACAGCAGTTCTAAAACTGTATTAGATAGCGTACTCAGAATTTTAAATATATAACAACGAAAAAATAACTAAATCGCACAATTGACCCGAAGACGATTAAAAATTATATCATGAACTTAGAAAAGACTAATCAAAACATTTTCATATTTGATGTACATGATTGATGGTTAGTCGAGTTCTTAAATAAATCGGGGTGAAACGAACTATCTACAACCTACAAAAACAAAAAACATTTGATTGCTATTAAAAATACTTATTATTTTTTCAATCGTGATCCATAAAGGTGTAGGTGTTACGAATTCCTTCCTTACTGCATGTGAAGTTAAGGGAAGAGACTAGTTGGCCGCTTCCGATGAAGTCACTAGGGTGTTCACTACAGAACATGGACGATAATAAAAGAGGAAGGGAAGAAAGAAAGCTGATAGCCAATGTCATCTAATAAGTTCCATTCAAAGCTGTAGTAGTGTAGTCGCAGTATGCGATGGTAAGGGCGGATCTAGCCTATTTGTGAGCGTCTTTCCGATCAATCGTGCCCAGATGGCTCCGATAGGCCATTGTTTCCTATACCATCTAATCACGTTTCGGTGGCCACAGCATTTCACCGTTCTTCCCTATGTCGTCTTGTGGTTTTCAAGTAATTTTACGTGTTTTTGGTAATTACATTGAGAACATGAAAGGACAGAAAAGAAAAGAAAAAGATAAGTTTTCATTGGTGCTGGTCTGTATTCCTTAATGGCTGTTATGTTACTGGAATTATATGTTGTTAAAACTGATCCTGTTGGTCGCGGAATAAAAGCGATTGGAAACAAGATAGCTAATTTTTGACGATATTGTGCTCAGATTGGTTTCACATAATTAGCTTCAATCCATGAACGTGCAAATAAATATATATATATCATTAAGTTGGCCGTTATTAAACCCATTTATTTAGAATTCGAGAGAGTCTGTCTAATATCCAGTCTTAAAAACTTGGCTTCAAGCAGTTATCTCTCCAGCTTATCCACTCATTTCTTAGCAATGTTTCAGTATTACATCTTAATCAAGATACCTTTGACTCCTATTCTAACACAATAACAGTCACTCTCACATCACAAAACCACAGATATGTATATATATTTTTATAACTACTATAAATATACACCCCACTCGTGTACTAGAGCAATAGTAATTTTACTATTAACTTTATTCTTTATTTTACTTTCAATTAACCAAGGTCTTGAAATAAAACGAAAGCTTCTTACTATATTGATTCCAATGAATTATTATACTTAACTGCTATTTCTATATATAATCTTGACAGTACGTTAAATTGTGTTTTAATTAGTACTTATTTCCTAAGTTCTGCAGTGATGTTTGTGAACGGTTAAAAGTAGTACAGTGAGAAACAGAATGGCTGTTGATTTTGCAGTTTTATTCATAGACAACATTAAAAATACGGTTCTCCTTTCCCTTTATGGATCCAGGCTTTTATGGCCGACGTATAGGGCGCTTAACTCGAAATCTGCGAATCCCCGTCCCACCAAACATGCTTGCCCTTTCAGCCCTGGGGGGTGTTAAAACATGATGGCTAATCCCACTATTTATTGGTAAAAGAGTAGCCCAAGAGTTGGCGATGGGTGGTGATGACTAGCTGTCTTCCCTCTAGTCTTACACTACTAAATCAGGGACGGCTAGCGCAGATAGTCCTCGTGTAGCTTTGCGTAAAATTCAAAAACAAACAAATCTTTTCATCTCCTGTCTTTAATATTTATAGTTTTCAAACCACGCCAACAGGTCCATTTCCGACAGGACTTACGCAAAATTCATATCAAATTAAACGTATAAAGATGAATTGTTTGACAACCTAAATAAGTTCCTTAGTACTACATTTAATTAATTTACTTTAGAAAATTCAAGAGTTGCTAACGAACTACATTTTATTACCACTTAGTAACAAATAAAAGAATAAAATACCTACATTACTGTTTAACGAACCATGCCTGTCTCCATTAATCTCGGGTCACGGGTTGGCCCTTCAGTAGACCTTTAGATTTATGAGCTGGAAAATCGGATTCGAATCTCTTAGAGTTAGTGGGTGGTAGGGATCTGTTGATTGGCTGCCTTTCCTCTGGTCTGTAGTTCCAAATTAGGGGCGGCGTTAAATAGCTTTAGTAGTTTTGCTATAAATACAAAATACAAATACTTTTAATTCTAATTGTAACTCCTACTACCTAAACAACGTCAAATGTTCGATGATATTGGGTAAACTAAATCATATTGGTTCTATGTGCAATACTGTACAGAAGAATATTCAAGCTCTAGAAATATTGTGTCAACATTACACATTTAAAACTGTCCGAAACACTTCACAGGCAACATCTTTCACGGAGGTAAACGAAGAAAGAACAGTTCAACTGTAATAGTACATGACCTTCGTTAGCGAAACGAATGCAACATCCTCAGTCCAACAAAAAGCTGTTATTCTGCCAAACTGTTTGGTTTATTTTGAATTTTGCGCAAAGATACACAAGGGCTATCTGCGCTAGCCGTCCCCAATTTAGCAGTGTAAGGTTAGAGGGAAGGCAGATAGTCATCACCACCCACCCCCCATCTCTTGGGCTACTCTTTTACCAACGAATAGTGGGATTGACCGTCACATTATAATACCCTCACGGCTGAAAGGGCGAGCATGTTTGGTGTGACGGGGATTCGAACCCGTGACTCGCAGAGCGCGAGTCGAGCGCCCTAACCACCTGGCCATGCCGGGCAACATCACCAAGTAATCATTTCATGAGTCACCAGAAAATAGTATAAATGAGTCTTTTCAATGATTATCTTGATACCTGCTGCAGCTAACCATCAGGTCTATGAAATAATAATCACACCTTTTATAACTAATACTGTTATAAATCTTCGAAAATCAGTTCTTCACATCAAAACTGTCCAAGTTCTGAGTAAGAGCTTGACTAGAAATATAAGACAGAATAAAATTTCAACAGAATAACATGCTTCTAACACTATTATTATACGCTATTCTAATTCCTGAAAATCTATAAAAGGACTATATAAAAAATGAAGTGTTAAAAATATAACAGGCCTAATATTAATGCAGTGTGACTAGTATAATTAATTATAATTATGCTTCGACATTTTGGAAAAGACATTCACACCATAATAAATATAGACATTATTTGATTATTCTTTTTCTAACCATGTGTCGCAACTATTGACGCCAGGCGTCATTATTTGAGTATCTTTTGGGGTCTGTCTAGTAAATTAGATTGTTGTATGCACAACATCATAGCGGTTTTGTTGCGGGACTAGGTAACCTTTCTTTTGTACTCTTCTGTAAAGAGAAAGTTTTGAATTAAGAAATTATATTAACCATAACAACAAAAATAGGTTTCAGGAAAAACATTCGAATTGTACAATGATAGTACAACAATAACAGCCTTTTGTAAAGAAAGGGTTTGTTTGTTTGAATCTAGCGCAAGGCTACACGAGGGTT
>NW_013666242.1:255995-269426 GCF_000517525.1 Limulus polyphemus
CGGTAAATGTCATATATTCCTCCACTTTTGGACAGTCTATCGCACTGGGAACTCCTTCAGTTCGATTCATCACAGGATTTCGTTTTTTAATTAAAAGTGCTCCCATTTCTTTCTGTATTAGCTTCATTAAGAATTCTGCTTAGTCCGTGCTCTGCACTAACCGGTTTTTCAATTTTATAAAATCCGAGTAAGGTGTTCTTTATAAATAGGGACAAAAAATGTATAAAGTATTTCCTATGTAGCGTTCGGAAGACGTGATTTATGTTGCAGATTCAGCTTTTTTAAGATAATCCCATGCTGCATTTCGAGGATTCGAATTACAGGTTAAGAGTTTGAAAGTTAATAAAGATTTAAATGTATTTCCTTGTTGGAAAGCCCACTGCGAGAACCGACTTGTTTAATCTTGACACTGTCATTAATCTAGGGTACAAGAAATTCAGTCTGCGGACATACAACACTAAAATTCGGGTTTCGATACCCGTAGTGGGCAGAGCACAGATAGCCCATTGTGTAGCTTTGTGCTTAATTACAAACAAACTGTGTGTTTTGTTTCGCTATGATATTCGCGCTTCTGTTTCCACTGCATGTTAACTAATGTAATTATCGGGGTAACTATTTTGTTTTAGTGTAATTTGAGCTTAGTGAAGAAATTAATGAGATTTTTGAACGAACTTTGACGCAAAAGTAATGATAATTTAATTAGCGATTTTTTTTAGGTGATGGGGTACTAGAAAAAAACGTCAGTCCCAAAATAATGCAGTTGAAAGCTCAATGTACAGATTGTAGCATTATTCATGTTGAAAATCAGAAACGAACCAGTTAGAAACAAAACCCTTCTTAAAGCTCCAGTAACAATTGGTCGTTTGTTTGTTTCTGAGCAAAGCCACTTGAGGTATCTGCTTTGTCAACCGCGGGGAATCGAACCCCAGAGTTTACCGCTGTCCCAATGAGAGACAATATAGTGAACAAAGAAGTAAGTTATAAGATAAACGTTCACAAAAAGTCAGATGTTTCACAGAAATACGAATGCATTTCAATTTGGCATGCAAGAATTCCTGACAAAGCGTCACAAATTGAATATAAGATTATATAACATTAAAATACATTTTATAAAACATAACACGTGTACGAAGTAACCCATCAATTTACCATAATGGCTCTTTTTTTTTGCCAAATCTCATCTTTTCACACTGCTTTAGCCATTTAAGTATTATAATGCTAAATTTAAAGATATTTCTTTATGCTATCCACACATAGGGAAAGCTAATATATTCCATTGTACTCTTCAAGCTTAATTTATACTTTTTTTTATTTCTGCAGTTTTATCGTAGAAATTACATAGGCGCAATCAGATTGTTATAAGCCATACTTAGAGTAACAGCTTGCAATGGGTTTTTAATACAATATCTCTTAAACTACACCGAGTGCCCGAAGAAAAAAAAAATCATGTTATTAGTTTTGCCCCTCGGTGGCTCAGCTTTAAGCTTAGGACTTATAAAGCTAAAATCCGAGATTTCGATTCCCCGCAGTGGAGACAGCGCATATAACCCTTTCAGCGGCTTTGCACCTAACAACAACAAAAATTATTAATTTATATGATAATTATTAGTTGTACTTGTAGTTGTGTTGAATTCACGTTTACTTCAATGGCCCTCACAGTTTTTGAATATACAAATTAAAATTTTGCATGTGGGTTCAAGACTTACACTCCACTAAATAAGCGATGTTTTTGAAATAATTGTGAGGGAACCCCAAAAAATAAGGTATGAGAGGATTTGTGTATCTCAGGTTCGGCTAAAAAGATTTATTTGATAATTGGTACTAATGTGTACCAAAACAACAATCTAAGTTCAGATTTTATAATTTTTTGAAATTTTCTACTATCACACGGGGTTAAAGGTGTTTTCAAGACTGGATCCAGAGAGTTACATGAAAATCGGCTTAGAGATGATTAAAAATAAGTATAAACAATTATATTTTCGAAATTTTCGTATTAGTTATTTAGTATTTTCACCCAAACAGAGGTGTGCACAAGTGAAGTAGTGTTTTTGTTTTATAATAGCACTCGACTCGCAATCTGCGGGTTCGAATCCCCCGTCACACCAAACATCCTAGCTCTTTCAGTCGTGGGGGCGTTATAATGTGACGGTCAATCCCACTATTCGTTGGTAAAAGAGTAACCCAAGAGTTGCGGGGGGGGGTGATATGACTAGTTGCCTTCCCTCTAGTCTTACACTGCTAAATTAGGGAGGCTAGCGCGAAATTAAAAAAAAAACCTAACCTAGTTTTATAATATATATATACTACTTGTATGTTTGTTTGTAATTAAGCACAAAGCTACACAATGCCCACCACGGGTATCGAAACCCGGATTCTAGCGTTGTAAGTGCGCAGACATGCCGCTGTGCCACTGGGGGGCTTATATAATACTATCTGATCTACCCGTTCAACGCACGCGGAAGACACAGGACGTGGCAAATTTGTCTTCTATTTGGGAACTTATTTTGGCTGTATAAATTGTTTCCCTTCTGCTTCAGTTATCCTAATTTTTACTATATTGGTTTTGTCGTGCATCCACCTACTCTTTCTTTCTCGCACTGTTTCTGAAATATTTTTAGTTTAGAATGTATTTCACAGATGGTGTTAAAAGCGTTCAATTGAACTATAAAGATCAGGTGGCTTGATGGTGAAAACATTACATCTTTTAATTCGAATGTTAACCAATTTCTCAAATCCCTGATTTAATTTATAATGGTATTGAAAAACTTGCAGTAAATCTGATTATTTATTTTTTAAATATTAACGTAAGATCCCGACTTGACTGTGAATTGAGTCGAACACTATAACCACTGAACCACTTCGACAACCGGAGCTGTATTTGAAATCCAGTGTTTCAAATCTCGTAGTATTCACATTCCTCCCGAATATTGAAAGAGCTTGCTCTAAACATGATCATTTATTTAAAATAATAAATAAATATATATAATCCCAATCTATCTACTGGCAGGAATTTCGATTTGAAATCCTCTGAGAAAAACCTCGGAAGACAACTGAGGATGCTTGGAAACTGGTGTTCCACTTCGCCGCGCTCGAGATTGTTCTAGGGGCAAAATATCGAACACTGAATTCATGGTTTTAAAGCTTCAACTAGTTTCACAATAGATGGTTTGTTTTTCTGAACTGAGTTCTCATCTAACAAACGGCCGATATAAGACACGTGGTCCTTCAGAGTGGCAGGGATCTATAAATCCAATGCCTTCCTCTCCACCCAACAATAGCGCTCAAATTAAAATTCCTAAGCATGCCTCTGCACCTCATTCATATGTTAGTTAATCGGCCAAATCAGACAACCATGGACTTGAGGATAGCTGTCCGTAGTTTTGAACTATTGATCTGTGGGAAGGCAGCCAATCAGCACCACCAATAAATGCAACGGATTTGAACAACATAAAGGAATTGAAAAATCACTCTCATGAAACACCCAAGTTGTAGGTACAGAGCCTGTTCAACGGCATCGAGGCGTGAGCCTTGAACGTTCACACCCTGGCATACTGACCACTAGGCCACGCCTGCTGTCACTTCTTGTTGGGACGCTTTAATGGAGAATCAAGAAGATTGCAGAGACTGAACTTAAGTTTTAATAAGAACCTATAAATATTCTTTTAAAATTAGAACAAAGTCACATTAGGCCATCTGCTGCGTTCACCGTAGTGAATCGAACCCCAGATTTTAGCTTTGTAAATCCATAGACTTACCACTGTCCCACCAGGGAACAAAAAGAGAAGTGGAAAATCTTTTTTATAATTGTTGCATGTTTCCTATGAATTTCACCAGTGATTTAGTAGAAGTATATTATTTCCAATGGATGTATTTTGTTCCTTTTCTAATTATCCAATAACGTTTGTAACCAACATAATCTGAAGCAACGTAATCTAATAATTAGATACTGTTCTTCACACGTCAGGTTTATAACAATCTTCATTGAATACGTGATTTGTTTGAAGTTAAGCAGAAAGCTACACAATGGACTATCTGTGCTCTGCCCACCACGGGTATCCAAACCCGGATTATAGCGTTGTAAGTTCGCAGACATTCTGCTGTGTCATTGGGGGAATTCATTGAATACTATCTTCATTGCTTTGGTATAATTAGTTGTTTTCTTTTAACTACTGGCTTATTGCTCTAATTTTTTCTTCATCTTGATATTATATTCTATGCTTCATGCATTTAAAAGTACGATCTAAAATACTGACAAAAAGTGCGTTAAAATTACGATAATCCTGACAATATTATTATTCTGTGGAAATCTTGATTTTACGAATATATATAGAAGGAAACGAAATTTCTAACAGATATTTTCAAGTGGGTTAGTTAAATTTAGTAGTATATTTGTTTCCTGAGCAAAATGGCATACTCCAGTATATAACTATGGTAATCCTTGTCGATCAGTGTCATCTCGTATCTAGCATTCGAATTAATAAATCTGAACAATCCTTACGGTGTAATTATTTTCAAAACTGGGCAATTTAATTCGTTTTCTTTTTTTATATTCTTTGGTGTATTCATTGTAAATCAGATTGTTTATTTTTGCATTTTTAGGAAGCCATTCCTACATATGGAATTATTTTCAAATTAAGATCTCACGAAAGTCTAGCGATACATATTTGTACCGTTTCATTTAGGCCACACCGGTTGCATGTTTAGCAAGAACTGAGTAAAACTTACAACCGATAATCAATTTATTATGTTAAGCTTATAACTCACACAGGCAAGATAATATTAAACCGATAATCGGTTACGTTCAACTAATAACTCCATGAATGAGTTGTGTTGAATAGATAACTACTTCATTTGATCGCTATGTTACAACTTGATGGTGAATGAAATTCAGCAATTTGCTACTGCTTAGTTTAGCCTAAAATATAACTTTCCTTTCATAAGAGGATTAAATATGATTAACCATTTTATTATTTCTATATTTTAATAAAAGGGTTATATAAAGTTAGCTTCTAAGTTCTTGTTATTCCATGATATTTTATCCGCGCTTTTATGCTTTCTATTTGCTGCTAATATGTTGGAATTCTAGTCGAATGAGACGTGTTTTGTTTTTCTGATAAAAAAAAAGAACGTATGTGAACCATAAACTCATCGCAGTTCAACCGATCTCATGAAATATACTTGCTCCCGATTGAATATCATCACCGTACCAATCATAGCCAGTGGGCACAGTAACGTTTCTTCCACGAAGAATCAGAAAACTGATATCTAAAAATAAAAACTAACAATTACAACTGAAACAATGCCAAGTTCTGTAATACTCAAAGCTTACGAAACAAAAGCTAAACACTGAAATCCTACAATTGAGCTGGTAGCTTTGTATGTCCAACTAAATCCACCCACATCGCTGGTGCTAGTAGGACCATAGCTGTCAAGCGAACTCGAGGTGGACCGGGTGGTGTTCTTACCCATGTAGCGTAGCCCCTCTCCCCTGCTAGAGGTAAATGATCCAGGAATGTCATCAAATTATTGTTTTGGTTTATGAAAAGGTTTAATGGTCCATGAACTTGGCATCGGATTTTGTTTTCCTGGCTCTTCTAAAATACCGTAGGCACCATGTTTGAAACTGTGTTCATACCTACATTCATAAGCTAGCGGGATCAAACTTGGCACTTACCCAGGTGCCATGGGTGGGTGTTCAAGTGTTTGTTGTTGTTTTTTCGGGTGCGGATTCCCCCTCCTTAGGGTAGCTATAGAATTAACTGGAGCCTCTGTGAATCATGAGGGAAGACTTTGAGCCTCGCAACGGAGAACGGGTATTTTATGCTAGCTATTCGTAACGAGTGCTTTTGTTTGTAATTAAGTCAACTGAATGTGACAGAAGGGTGTTATGCATTTCATTGAATAAAGCAGGAATTTACTACCATAACTCCTCTGGTGACGAAAGGTGAAACGGAAAGCGTTTCTTACAAGAGAACAACAGTTTTTATTAGATCTTTATGATGGTTACAGAGACAGTTAAGATGTCACATTCAACCATCTGTAGAAAGTGCTAAGCCCAAAAGTAATAATCAGGAAAGTGTTTGCAAATACACAGACACAAAAGCTACACTTAATGAAAAACCAGGATCACGCTCACTCTTTCACGTCATCATCATCAGTCCTTTCCAGACCTCAAGTGGCCCATAGAGAAATTATGAAGACTTTTCACTGCTTTCAGTCTTCTGCCTATTCCGTAGCCTCTATTCTGTACAGTTCTATATTTCTCATATCTCTCCTTTATTCTTCTACGCCAAGTATCTTTTGGTCATCTCTCAATCCACATTCAATTTCCTCTAATCCTTTTCATGTTTCGTAACCATATAACAAAACTGAAAGATCCAGACTATTGAACAACATAAGTTTCATTTAATAGATAAACCTACATTATTCCACTCCTGCTTTTCTCACCTTCTCTTTACTTCCTTGCGCATATTTCCATCAATACTAACTATACTACTGAGATATGTAAAGGTTTCCACATCTTCCATTACCTCTCCATCCACAATGACCCGATCCGAATCATTTGTCTTTAACCTCATCATCTTTGTTTTCCATCGTATATATTAGTCATATCATTTCCATGAATATATGTCTGTTAAACCCAGAAAACGCATAAGAATTTTGATTAAATGACTGGTATTCAAAAAAACTTAAACTTCACAGTCTCCGTTAAAACTAACATCAACAGGAGAACCTATCGAACTATCTTATAAACCTTTTCTGATCCTATGTGCATTTCTAATATCATGATCTTGTATGACTATCATAATATTTTTGTTCAAACAAGAGGGCGCTATCTCCAGATTGAAAATTAAAGCAATTATTAAAGTCGCGTAAAAAACATTCATACCTAAATAAATTTAGCAAATCGAACATCCTAAAAGTCTGAAAGACAAAATTTCACACCTACTTTCGAAACATACTATCCCGTTGTTATCCACTCATTCCGGTTCAACCATAAACTAATATGTAATCAATATCTACCACAAAATATTATAATTGTATAGTACAGAAGTTCCCAAACTGAGGTCTGGGGAAAGGAAGAGTTTGCAGATACTGGGGGAAAAAAACGACATTTGAAACCTAAAAAATTTGGAAGGAATACATACAAGTGGAAAAGCCTAAAATTGTAGATTTAAGTTAAAATGGGAAGTTACTTGTGAGGCTTCACGCAATGCAGAATAATGACGAGTCTGCTGGTTTATTTCTTTACTTGGGAGGCTTCAAGCATTGCAGAATAATGACGAGTCTCCTGGTTTATTTCTTTACTTGGGAAGATTCAAGCATTGCAGAATAATGACGAGTCTCCTGGTTTATTTCTTTACTTGGGAAGATTCAAGCATTGCAGAATAATGACGAGTCTAGTGATTTATTTCTTTACTTGGGAGGCTTCAAGCATTGCAGAATAATGACGAGTCCCCTGGTTTATTTCTTTACTTGGGAAGATTCAAGCATTGCAGAATAATGACGAGTCTGCTGGTTTATTTCTTTACTTGGGAATCTTCCAGCATTACAGAATAATGACGAGTCTGCTGGTTTATTTCTTTACTTGGGAATCTTCCAGCATTGCAGAATAATGACGAGTCTGCTAGTTTCTCTACAAAAGAAGAGCGCTTGTTAGATAGCGCTTTCTTGCGACGGAAAATTAAGGTCAGTTTAAAATGAATCCTCTATTACAGTTCTGCATTACAAAACTGGAGAGTACCCTAAACTTGAACCAAGGGAGAGCTTATTTTCTGATGCCATTTACCACTAAGTACCTGGGGGTTTCATCACTTGCGACCCTGAAGTCCAAATACGGAAGTGGGATGAATGCTGTACTTGACTCGAGGTTCAAACTGACAAACACATAACTTTGCTCATAAAAACAGGCACACTCATCGCATTAAAACGCAGAAAGGTTAAGTTTAGAAACCACTAGGCACTAGTACAGTAACTGGAGTATCCATCCCCTGGACGGAAGTTACGTAAAATTCATGATTAATGAAAGGTTATCTTAGGATATGAAAAATTGCTTTCCTTATAAGCAATAGTGCAAAAACGCTCATAAAAACTAAAAAACACAAAATGTGAAACTGCAAATTTTTGTGTATCTCAGCATGAATCCAACAAACCTTTATGCCAAATCGGGTGAAGATCTATCAACAGGGGACGAAGTAGTGGTAAGTAACGCAAAAACGCCCATAAAAACCGCAAAATTGAAATTTTTATGTATCTTCGCATGGACCCAATGAACCTCCATACCAAGTTTGGTGAAGATCCATCAACAGGGGGGCGAAGTAGTGATAAAAACGCCCATAAAAACCGCAAAATTGATCATTTGTACATACCCCCACATGGACCTCCATACCAACTTTGGTGAAGATCCATCCACACCCTGTGAAGTAGTTACATGACAGTACTATTATATTTATATATTGTTTAAAGCCCATATTTTTGTATATTAATTTAACTTTTGAAAGTTGTTACACAGCTGCCAATGAGACATCTTACTCTACTACAAACTAGTATGTTTTTTTGTGATTTTAGAGCAAAGCTACCACCATTACACTCTGTTTACCGCGTGAATTGAACCTCGGATCTTAGAGCTGTCTGTAAACTCATTTTTGACTCACCAGGAGACCAAACTGGTATGAATTTATATTGCATGCTTTGTTTAAAGATTTTTTAAATAATATTTCGTATAAAGTAAATCCTAGTTAATATGAGTGTGATTTAGACCAAAATGGAGCTAAGGGTGGAGGCAAAAAGAAAACAAAAGACTAACTTAATTGTTGAGAATGCATACTACATCCCACAGAAAAAACTGCTCCCCACCCCCACACTCCTAATAATCCTGTCTATGCTAACTACTTTTCAATGGTACCAGTTTAGAGATTTACAACTGTTTAAAAGTATTTCAAGCCCTGTCACCAGAGTAGGCCCCAAAACAACAATAACCCAAACTACTTAATTATAAGTTTACTGATCAGCTTAATCTTAAGCAGTAGCCTAGCTTTCCAATGAAACAAATTCATCCACACGCGCACGCACACTGTGAGCATAAGATACATACTTGGAAACATTTATTATATGTTAATCATAAACATACATTCAGAATAACCAAATTTTTGACTAGGTACATTAAAAACTCAATGTGACTTTTGGTAAGCTAGTGATTTTTCATAGTAATAATCCAACTCAATTTGTAAAATATATCAATGCTACACAAAGCTGTAAAAATTAACTATATTAAGAACTATTCATTTGTAAATGAAAACAATAAGAAAATTATAATTCGTAGCACTTTACACAATGCAGCTCAAATGTTATTTTAGCACATAATAGTGACTTGTGGCATCATTCAAAACAACAGTGAGGTTGAAGAGAATATACAAAACTGACCACAAAATTAAATATAACACACTTTCTATTAAACATAACACATTGTCTATTAGAAGATAGCTAACACAAGAAAGAACAAACATATGAATCATTTGGAATTCATTTAATAAAAATAAAGACATTCAGTGGCTATAAGATCTTGTAAGTTAATTTAACTGAGCAATGGAAAGTCACACACGTGTATGTATAATCTGTTAAATATAACCAGAACAGCTGTCATAGTTATGGGCCCTGATCAGCCTATAGTAATTATTGGCACAAAATACCTATCACAATTAGTGGACCTGATTGAACTGCAGTGTTTAATCTGAAATCTTTCTTAGTAAAGTTCTCTGCTACCTCTGTAAACAAAACAAAGCCAAAGAGTTGGAGATAGATGTATACTCTGAATAAGTATGCATCTGTACAAGTTCTGAATATGAGTAAGTATTCATTTGCGAATACTCTGCATATGTAAAAGTACATTTCTGTAAACGTTTTTACAGTGTGCATCTACAAATGTTCTAGAAAAATCTTACATTTATAACTTGAACAGTGTCAAAAGTATTGACAGCTTTAATATATACTTTATCAACATGCATTTCACAAGTAGACATAAAAAATCTGAATAGCATTATGTACCCTCAATGTATTTTTTTTTTCATCACCTGCAAGTTGCAAATCGTGTACAAAAAGCTGAATTAAAGGAAAAAGTTAGTTACGCCAAAGAAAAAGAACATGCAGCTAAATATGACTGGTTGATGTATTAAAGACAGCATAATACTGTATTACTCAAATAATGCAAGTAGGTATTTGAAGTTAGCTATTTAGAATGTATTTACTGTTTTCTTTAATACAACATTTAATGTGATTCCAATATGCATTTCATTAATAAGTTACTAAAATATACAAAATAGTTAATATAGATGGGTTTTTAAATACAACTTACTTTATAAATACATGTAAAAGCTTTATTACTCATAGTTAATATTATAGTAATAAAGTTAATGATATTAAATGGTTTGTTTTCAGACATTCATGCAAAGTTACACGAGGTATATCTGTGCTAACTGTCCCTAATTTTGAACTAATAGACTAGAAAGAAGGCAGTTAGTCAACAGCATCCAGATAATCCTTGGGCTACTCTTGTCCGATCAAACAGTGGGATTTGATGCACATGTGGCCCCAAAGTGCAGAGCAATTTTATTTGCACTGACAAAATGGAAATGATGATCCCACAGCTACACAGTTTGTTTAAAACTGGGCCACAATCAGCCCAGTACTAAACAAACATTTGGAAAATATAAAATGTTCTGCAGGATAAATTTTCCCAATTATTAGAAAAACAAGTTATTTTTTTTTTTAGAATCCCAATAAAATATCCATATGTAAGTGAAATTTTTTAACTAAATATATAAAAGCAAATTATTACTTCTACACACTGAAAAACTAGTTAAAACTTTGCAATACAGATAATCAATTATTTATGATTTAATACTCTGAGTGAAATAATCCATCACCAGTTTTAAGTTTTAATGCAGAACATAGATGATAAGCCAAAACAAGAAATAATATACTTACATTTTAAGAAATTTCAACTACAAGCATTATATATAAATATCAACGAACTATAAAACAAGGAGTAAATTAATTAATACTGTCGTTTAATGTAAAATATTTAATAAAGTTGGATCAGTCATTAAAATTTACACTTTTAAATACACTATCAATGTCATTAAACTGCCAATAATATAAGAAAATAATTCTCAGCACATGATTAAAAAAAATGTAGGCGGTGTTCGGCCGTGATTAACACAATTATAATGCATTTCGTTAATCAAATTTTTATAAACTACAGTAAGATAAAATTATTTATCTGTTTAAATGAGAAAATTATCTTTTAGTCTTTAAAATATACATTAATAATAAAAGAACACAAGTTGAATACATAATTATTTTTCCTATTAAAAAAAGCATTAAGTTATTTGAAAGAACCTTGTAATTTTTCCTTGGCCTTTGATTATTCCACCTTTAGCTAACTTCGGAACTTTATTACCAATTTTCTTTGGTGCACTATTTTTCTTGGAAGTGGAAGTTTTGGAGGTGGACTCATTATTCAATATATTTTTCTTTGACACTTTAGACAATGGCTCATTTGTAATGTCTTTGAGAAACAACCTTTTTGCAGCTATTTTCGATTGTTTAGATGACATTTTGCTCTTCTTCTCTCCTCCATGTCTTGAAACACAGATATTTGTGTTTTTGGAAAGAATGACCAGATCACCTGTAGAAGTTTCCACTTTAGCAGATGGCATCTCTCTTCATTAAAAAGAACAAGTTATAAATTGTTAAAATTTCATACAGCTATAACATTTGGAGTTTGATTAATATTACTGTATCAGCTGATCATACGCATTTATACATACACAAACACAAGTACATTCAGGACATGTCAAAAACCTATACAATCATGATATTTTTACACCACTCATGACTATACATGTTTTGACTTTTTTTTATGGCATGTTTTCACTTTTTTGGATTACATTTTGGGATATTTTCACTTCATAGTTTTGTGGTTGGTGACAGTTTTCACCCACTTACACATAGTGATGTTAGGTTCTCATTTTGCAATTACATATTTACTACTACAATATCTATCTATCTATCTCTATATATATACACACACAAACACATGTACCTTTTGTTTAAAAACACAGTTTTGAACAATATAAAACTACATATATATATAAAATCACAATTAGACGATCTGTCAAGAAGATGATAAAGGACAAAGATGCAACAGACACTACTTAAAATATGACCCACAAATAAAAACCTATCCATTAAACTTTCCAAATCTGAAGCAACCCAGCTCAACTCATTGAGTCAATAAATAATAAAACCTAAGATGTTTTTTTATTCACTAGGCCACATCTTATTTGCCATTCACTGTGAACTTTATGTAATGATCATGGCAATACTTCCAAGAAACTGTGGTACAATATACCACATAACAAACAGATTGATCAAACATAATTTTTAAAATACTCTTCACCACATAAAACACTCAGTCAATCTGAGTGAGTGTTCAAAGAAACTTCTAAAAAGACTTTAGTGTTGTATATATTAAAATAAGAGACTTATGTTTACAATAAAATATTCTAAAAGATCTACTAATCTCTTAGTACACAGTTATAAGTTTCATACATTATACAGCGTGATGTCTTTAAAATTCTGAAATAAAAACTGCCTATATCAATTGTAAGACACAATACTGAAAGGAAATGGATATCATATTTAAATTCTCTAATAGAATATGTCAGAACAGTGTTAATTTATTGTCAAATGTAATGTTGAAACCTGAACAACATGCACAATTTTTCTTTGTTATACTTGGGTTTATTATAGAAACATCTTTAACAATAGTAATTAATTAAACCAGCAGAGCAGGAAATAGTAATAATCAAACTGTTATAGGCTTGTAAAACTTTAAATAAACTAATAACTTTTGAAAACGCTTTTTGCTAAATAAGGGATACAAATTACTTAAGTGAAAAAATGAAGCTACGATACTGCTTAATTCTTCAGTTGTACTGTTATGGCATTTAGGACAGTTTCAACAAATCTGACTAAATATTTGTAATGTATTAAACATGCTAGTTGATTCACATTTTATTTTACAAAATTGAGACTTTTTTGTTTTGTTGGGCTAACTTGAATACAATTGAAAAGAAACTGTGTTATCATTTGCAACTTCATTTCACATTCAAGGAAAGTGGTGTGGTACTGTTCAAGATTCACACTATGCACTGAAGGTGGTGTGGTACTGTTCAAGATTCACACTATGCACTGAAGGTGGTGTGGTACTGTTCAAAATTCACACTATCCACTGAAAGTGGTGTGATACTGTTCAAGATTCACACTATGCACTGAAGGTGGTGTGGTACTGTTCAAAATTCACACTATCCACTGAAAGTGGTGTGATACTGTTCAAGATTCACACTATGCACTGAAGGTGGTGTGGTA